>NC_087476.1:16176175-16478448 GCF_036417665.1 Passer domesticus | reverse complement strand
GCACAATGCTACTGATCTTAGCCCACCCAACATGTATAAATATATAGCACCCATAACAAGCCAAAATAAACTATTTCATTACTCAAAGTCCTTATGATATAGATGAGGAAGGTACAAAAGGTATGGTAGATGAGCAAAGAATTACTGACATACAAGAGCAGAAGGGTTTTCTGTGTTTTCAGGGACAGAAAACACACAGAAGAAAGCATAAAGGTATAGGCAGGGGACAGATATGAAGCTGCTGAACTAGTGCAGGAAGGTGACCTGGCAGTGTAGGCAACAACTGTAAAGCCCTGAAGATGGAGCTGGGAATATATCATGTGGGGCAGCTAAACAGGAAGACAATGAGTGACATAGAAGGAAAACAAAACTACTACTAGATTACTTAATCTACTGTCGTGTCAAGTCTCAATGCAATTCACAGCTTACAGATTTACCAGCTAACACACTCCTCACTGCAAATTCGTAACTGAGCCAAGTGTACAGAAGTTTTCAATTGGGCTGCACCAAGAATGTTATTTTGTTCACAGCACAGAGCAACGCACGAGGAGAGGGCTCTCATTTTCTGTCACTGTCATTCTACAATGTCCAGCACGCTGATGGTGGCATTCTGGCTGAAATGCTTGTGCTTTGTGCAACCCTGCAAGGGACCCAGACAGAGAAACAATAGCATGGTCACACTCTCCAGCTAACAGAGACCAACTGTGTTGTGGTCATCAACAGTCTGGGGAGAGGAAAAGAGACTTTGCCAATTGCATTATTCCAACAATATTTCTTCCCAACCTATTTATAATGCAATTTTAACAGCCATGGAGGACACTTTATTTGGCTGCCCAACTTGGGGAACACAACTAGCAATGAAGGAGGAGGAACAACTTCAGAAGTAATGGAAATTATAAAATATATGCTGCATATATTAATGATGTTAAGATGTTAAGCAGTCTCTTTTGTAACTTAGAGCAGCAAATAGGGGTAGAAAGGGTGAATTTTGGGTCTCGGAGTATTAATCTGGATTTAGTATCACCCACCAAATGCAAATAAATTTCTCTTGGAGAAGTGGAGCTGTTCTGCATTTATACCAAAAATAAATGTGAGCAGAGTCTCATCCAACATGATAACTACTTCTTCTTTTGGCTTGCTTCTTTCTCACCCCACAAAACACTGTGTAGTGGGCAAATGAACATGGAGTTCTCCTGCAATAAATTGGATGGGTGAACAGAAGCAAATCAATTTCTTTATGAAGGGTCCTAGTATGAACAAAACCAGAATTCCTAATGAGTGCTAGGATGATGAAGTTTGAGGACAGTATATTATTAAATTATGTTAAACGAAAACAGCTTTGTTGACTTCAATACATTTATTCCAAATTTTGTACAGACAAAAACTGTGACTGGAATATACAGAGTCTACAAAGTTGTGGAGCAGACTCTGGAAATTAGAGGGACTTCTGCTTCTTCTCATACTTAGAACGAAACTGGATCAATCTCCAATTACACAATACATAAGGAAAAAGTCCAGTATTACTAACATGGGATATGACTGAGGAATTAATAGGAGGTTTCTCTAATTTATGAGGTTTAAAAAATAAATTCTTACCGGGGTTGGAACTAAAGACAGAGAAATTAAATTTTACAAGGATTTTTTTTTAAGAATTTTTTAAGGATTTTTTAAGAATCCCATAAAAATAGCAAAACATGCTCTTTCCCATACTATGAGGGTGACCAGCAGAACAGATATGTGGAAGATATTCTCTAGCTTAAAGTTTAATTAAAAATTAAAATGTCATGCACAATAATTAGAACAGGTGTTCTCAGACTATTTCTATACACTTCCCTTTGAAGCAATTGTTTGTTTACCTTGCCTTATACTCTTCATACTTATTAAACTAAAAATGTGTATACATAATTATGAAAAAACTCAGACTCCTACTCTAGAACCCAATTCCAGCAACTTAGAAGACTTGAGATGGGCTGTCCAGTGAGATTCTCTGTGCTTCACATAGTCCCCATCAGACAGCCTACTTTAAACCTTACAAATCACTGCATTATGACAATAATTTATCAGAGGTACATTAAAGACAGAATTAGAAAGAATCATCCCATTGCCACACAGTGATGTTCTCTGGCAAATCTGAAGATAGCAGGCCAGAAAGTGCTCTTATCAGGAGCACTAATTACTACAGTGCTAAAAAAGAGCACTGTTCAACTAATGAACTTCTTTTGTAAGAGAACACCTTATATATCAATGCTGAAGAAAAGTGCACAAATGCTTAAAAATTCAGGAGCCATCTGCAGATGTCAGGATGGAGAATTTGAGTCACTTGAACAATTTACTAATTCTGTGACATTCTTCACAGTACACATTTTTGAGAGCAGATAAGGTGACCAGGTTCTCCTGGTGAGCCAGTTTGCTCCTGGCTAGGAGCTAGTGATGACTCTGGCTTGCAGGTGTCAGGGGAGGCAACAAGATACTGCTGCTGCCAATGGCACATTGAAGCAAAATGAGGTCCTGTGTTCAGCCTGCAAACAACTTTCTGGAGCAGACTTTGCAGAACTCCACTAGCAGCAGAGCTGAAGATGGCATTTCTATCATGCAATAGGATCCAATAAGAGGGCACCCTCCAAGGTGCAGATTCAGGTCTATATTTCTAACAAGGAATAAAAGAAAGACTTTATCTCTGATACTTCTGATCCCTTTAGTCTGATTCTATGTCTTCATTGCATCCTACCAGAGTAATATCAGAAAAAGAGTAAAGTATATCAAAACACATGTGCCTTTATTTGTTCATATATTTTATATTTTTACAAACCCAGGATCTCGGGAAAATGCCTTTAAAAAGGAGCGTCTGTCTGCAGGCATATGGACCCTGAGGGCTGCAAATGACAGCACACTTTCTGAATTACAAATTTTTCACTTAATTTTGAAACTGAAATGTCAGTCTTCAAAAAAATTTTCTTTTAATATCCAAATGTTAAAAAAAACAGTTTCTGCTTAATTTATACCTACTCACATGTTTAGCTTTTATTTCAAAAGGGATGCTAAAACATCCTGCTAAGTGTTTACCAGTAGGCGTGGTTTCCAGCAGCACCTCTTATGCCAGTTCTCTCCTGAGTAAGAAAGGAGAAATCTCACACTATGAACCAAACTTTCATGACTAATTTTCCCATTCAGAGGCTCAAAGTCGAAACCCAATTTTGCAACGCATGTAAACCCATATTTAATTTTAAGCTATGTTCCCACAGCATGTATTTAAAGTTTAAAATTTTGCTGAATGGTGATTGCCATAAGTACATTTTTAGTGCTGTTTTGAATCAATTCACCAATGCTGATTAAGTTGGAAAACTAATTTGTATCACAAGGAACTTACATACAATCTTTAAAGGCATGTACTTTTTAAGGTCAGATTGTAAGCTCTGATACACCCTTTATATCTGCAAGTCTCAGAAAATGTATAAACACATCTGCCAAACTGGGATGCACATCTGTGGCCACTCCTGTTTACTAGACAGGCTATCAGATTCACATCACATATGCATGTACATTTCCTGGCTCCCTTCAGTACATGACCTACTTGAGCTTCCTATGTGGAAGGGTATGGTTTAAGAAGCAAAGGTCATGAATCACCCTCTTTATACTACACACCCTGCCCACAGACAGCAGGTGTATCTATGTAAGCTCCCCTGGAACGTTCTGTGCTTGCAGACATTGCAGCAGACATTTTGAAATAGGTTGTGCAACCTAACACCTACCAGAAATTTTAACCACATTAGAATAAATTCTAAGTGTCCAGGACATTGCCTTTGTCAGCTACAGAACCCAAAAAGCTCTCCTCTGAATTTACCTCAGCGCCATACCCATCAGCTTAATGAGATTAAACAGCAAGCAAAACACATCAAGGCTGGACTCAAGATTTGCAGGAGGCATTCAACATGTCAGGCCACACAATAGGAAAAAGTATTCATCAGCTTTGTAGGAGACCTTTGTATGTATCACAAAGCCTCCTACATCGCTGGACAAGTCTCTCCTATCACCTACTGCACATATGTAAAATATGCACTGCCTCCCCTTCTCTGAGCACAATTTAAGGAGCAAAATCATCCTGCCTTCTGTCAACCCCAACTGGGCAATGAAACCTCTTACTACCTCACTCCTCCCTTGGCCTCCTCAGAGAGCAGTGTTCAGATTTCTTTTCTCTGTGGTACTACACCAGTCACCATTATCAGCCTTCAGCCTTTGTTAGATCTATTACACATCATTCTGTTAATATGTTCACAAAAATTACTTTCCATCCTTGGTCAGAATTCAATGCATATTAAGAAGTCCTATAAAAGGAATAGAGCCATCAGACAACATGTCATTCTGAAACAACCCCAAAAAAACAAGTTGGCTTTTTAGAGGAGACAATAGGCTTTGAAGTTGGTAATTACTATCTATTCCTGATGATTCTACATAGGAAAAGCCACAACCTCCCCTGTTCATGGAGGCTGCACATGTAAACCCTTCATTATCACTTCTGCTATATAAATGTTCTTTTGCTTTTTCATGTATTTAACCTTTATAATGGTAAAGAAACTCAATGTTTAAACCAGCTTTAATTATATATTTTCCTGAGTGTTGCAACAAGGTCCCTTGAGTGACCTACTTGTCCAAAAGGGAGAAAAGTTTGCACAAATGGTTTTTAAAACACTACTTCTGACCCACAGAACTATTTCTCTCATGGGGCACAGTAGACAAAGAAAGAGACAGTGTTTGTCTCACAGAAAAACAAAACAAACAAAAAAGAAAAACAACAAAAAAAACCCACACCACCACCAAAGATACAAAGATTACAGATGGCATTGCAACCTGAGAGAACTACATAACTGGGCCAGGCCCCTTTCAAGACTATGTATCCAGATTTACTCTAGTGTCCAGAACAATGTAAGATTCATAAAACACAAAGCCACTTTTTCTCAACTCCCACATAATGTGCATTTTGTGGTGCATTAGATTTTACATGTAAAATGACTGTATTTTTTAAGATACTTAAGCATTTTAATCTTCAGAAAACAGAAGGCCAAATACCTTTAAAAGTCTGGCCCATTATCAGCTGGAAAGAAATTGGTAAAAGCAATTTTAGTCACTTGTTTCTTTTTTCTGTTCATCATCAATATATCTTTTTCATACATTGGCCTAATTTAGACTGCAAGGTCTACTGAGCAGGGAATTTGTTTTTACTTTCATAGAGTGCTCCACAAATGTGCTACTAGATGTGTTTTTATAATAATAAGTAAGGAAAAAACCCAAAGATTTCAGCAAAATTATACTTTCCTCTCTCAAGCAATTGATACTAATGTCTCCAGCAATAGCTGATATTGCCTTTATCAACACCAGAACCTGGAAATTGTGCACATGTGTTTCCATAGTGTGTGGAGTTTGGACCCTTGGAAAATAATAAAGCATTTCAATGCAGAATGTCTCTTGACTCCTTGCTTATATAAAGGCACTCATCAGTGCAACTTTTCACATTCTCATGGCTAAATCATTAGTGAATCTCATGAGGTTTAACATCACCAAGTGCAAGGTGCTGCACCAGGGTCGGGGCAATCCCCAGTAGCAATCCAGGCTGGGGATGAACAGATCCAGAGCAGCCCTGCTGAGAATGACTTGGGGGTGCTGTGGGTGAGAGGCTGGACATGGCCCAGCCATGTGCCCTCACAGCTCAGAAAACCAAATGTGTCCTGGGTTGCATCAAAGGCAGTGCGGGCAGCAGGTGAGGGAGGGGATTCTGTCCCTTTGCTCTGCTGAGACCCCACCTGCAGGGCTGCATCCAGCTCTGGAGTCCCCAGCACAGGAAGGACATGGAACTGTTGGAGTGAGTCCAGAGAAGGGACTCCAAGATGGCTAGAGGGATAGAACAACTTTGCTGTGAGGAACGGCTTTAAGAAATGGGTTTGTTCAGCCTGGAAAAGACAAGAGGTAGGGATGACCTAATTGTGACATTACAGTACCTGAAGAGAGATTACAAGAAAGATGTCCTTTTATAAGGACATATAGAGACAGAACAAGAGCGAGTGCCTTCAAACTGATTGAAAAGTAGGTTTAGATTGAGGAAGGGATTCTTTACCGTGAGGGTGGTTGAGGTACTGTAACAGGTTGCCTAGGGAAGTTGTGGATGCCTCATTCCTGGAAGCATTTCAAGTCAGGTTGGACAGGGCTCTGAGCAACCTGGTCTATTAAAAAGTGTCCCTGCCCATGGCAGGCAGGTTGGAGCTGGATGATCTTTAAGGTCCCTTCCAAACCAGGCCATTCCATGATAAGGCCATCACATCAAATGATCAGGATACAGACAAGTGCAATACAGGCAGCTTTAGTTTCACTATAAATTTCTTTGAAAACTTATATAACCACTGTACCTACCTTTATGTGGGCCTTTTGTTCCCTCAGCTTTTTTAAGTGCTTCTCTGGCCCACATTGCACAATACATAAAGTGTGGTTTTATGCATATAGCATAGGCTCCTGTGGCATGCATGTAAAATTAATGCAAAATATGCAGCCAAGATAAACTCTGGCAGATCCAGAAAACAGAGCAGGAGAAATCACTTTTCTCATTACATTTAAAGTCTCTTCCATTTGATAATTATATAACCAATAGAGGGAGAAAAGCACTTCTCCTTGCCAGACATGCATTTTCCTGAGATTGAGCAGAACTTTGCAGGATGCCTACTCTCTATTTGAATCTTTAGGAATTAATTGTTTTATTCACCCATTTCCACAGAACAAGGCCAGTAAATAATGAGGCACATCAACCTTTAGAATTAAGGAAAAATACAAATAATGTAGAAACAGGCAGGGCTTTTGGTGGCATGAAAGGACACCTCCAGCTAGTTAACAGGAATAGCCAATATATTCCTGATCCTAAGTGCAACGATTTTAACAGCTGGTCTCACAAAATAGATCCCATGATTAATACATTTGAAGCAAACCTGAGTTGCTAGATTAGGGCACTCTGTTCAGCAGTGGGAGAATTCGTTAAACTGGGTATCAGATACCCATTGTCTGAGCATGGTCCTGATAGTCACATTGTAAAGCTGATTCTCTAATATTCTTGGGATGCAATGTACTGCATTTTTTTCATCATTTCCTCTACATGTAAAATGATCTCCTGCGTTGAAGCAGTACTATTTAAAACAAAAGGGTTTGATTTATAGCCAGTCCCCAGCCTCATAAATCACACCTGCAGTGTGGTGCTCTGAGCTCCCTGTGTTCTGCCAGCATTTACGTTTTATAAATGATTTGGGTTTACCTCCCATTGTGATGGAGACTAATACAATTGCATTCTACTCTCCCAGCATTCACTCTTGCTGTTGCTCATTATTCCCACTGGGAATTCAGACCTAGTTTTTGCAAGCTTGTCAGGGGGGAGGGGAGTGGAGGTGGTGTGGGTTTGTTGCTTTTTTAAATTAAAGAACGTTGAATTAAAAATTTATGTTTGCATTCTGTAGCTTTTTCTATCATTAGACATACTATGCAGTGGATTTTTTTCTCCCTATTGACTTTGTTTCTATTTAGGCTCCCATTTACTAAGCTAATGATTTGGAACTTAAGCAGGACAGCAGCTTGAAATGTTCAATATGCAGAGTATTTGACCTTCAGAGTAACCCAGGTATGCACATCAGCCTTTCTATAAACTGCATAAGGAGCTTAAATGATCATTTAAAAACAAATAAGGAATGAAAAAAATGATTACTTGGGTTCCCCCAAGAGTCTAAGTGCAAAGATTTTATTTTTAACTTTCAAAATCTACTGAAATGCCAAAAACATGCCTATATAATATTTTGCCATTATGTTTAAAGCTCTTAACCATACAACAGTTCTAGTTGGTTAAGCACAGTTCAGACACTTGGAGATAACAAGACTTGCTCCTTCGAGCTGACACCCTTAAGTCTTGACACAAGAAATTATTCCTAAGTCATAGCACCATGTAAGTGAGATTGATGGGATTTGTGCACATGCCTTTATTTCCTCTGTATCAAAACAATCAATGGTTCAATTTGCTCAATTAATGACTATCATCACAGCCTCCTTTTTGGTTAAATACTGCTATTACTATACCCATAACCAACACAGAACCATTTGTAGCTTGAGATTGGTAAAAGCCAAAAATCTGAGTTACACTTCTGTCACAAATACTCAATACATCTTCAATTCTGTTTTGGAGACCAGTCTTCTGAGCATTTAAATTGCAGCCTGTTATTTGATGAGTTGAAAAATTTAGACTTGAAATTTGAAAGGCTGCAGTGCATGTCAATGCATGCTGAGATCAAACTTAGACCTAAATAATTGCAAAAATATTTCTAAAATTAATAGTAGTTATTCAGAAAAGCTACTCCCTTTCCAACATAATTTAGAGCTGGACTGGTATGTAGACCTGTTCCAGTTCAATGAAGGATTAAGCTAAACACTACTATTAAAAGTAGATTAAGTGAAACCAGAAGACATTTTGATTCCTGAATTAGAACTGTCCACGCATGCACTTATACAGGAAGAGCTTTTGTACTTTAAATGCAAACCTTACTTCATACAAATTAACTTTCAAATGAAGGCAGCAAGCCTTGAATTATTGTGCCCATTGTCTCAAAAATCTTATAAAATACTTGTATGAAAACTACGATACTGAAGTTCTTAGTGTGGGCCTAATAAGTTGCAGCAATTCTTGCTAGGTAACAACTAGTCTAATTTTTAGAACCTGTTTTGCCTTTATGTAGCAACTGATTGTGTAAAAAACAGCGATTCTGACAAGTGCTTCCAAAATAGGAGTTAGTGAATTCACACATTCTGAACAACTGCTTTAATTCCCTAGCAGTTCAAAATTATATTTTATTCTGGTTCAATTACTTAGATGTAAACACCTAGTTTTTAATGCCAAAATTTGTTACCTCAAGTTTAAATTTCTTCGGTTTATAACCAAAATATGTTAGACCAATGAGAAGTGACAGTAACTCTGCAAATATTGTCCATTTGATATTTTATGTTATTGCAGGACAAGGTAGCAAAAACACTGCATGAACTTCTCCCCTCACTGCAATTTTTGTTTGATCCACAGGTTAGTTCTACCATCAGATTTAACTGCAGTAAAAATTAATCATGCAAATCCTGGTACACATGTATAAGGTTAAATTATATCAAGGCTGTATAGCCTTGTGTGTATAATTCCCTACACTGTAAGAAGCCAGCTACTATGATTTGTTTTATGAAGTATCTTCATACATATATTCAGAAAAGAGGTCCAGGATCATGAACTTCATCCTGAAGTAGCTTCACATGTAATGATGTCCACTGAAATATTAGAAAATTTTA
The DNA here is from genome assembly GCF_036417665.1 of Passer domesticus. NCBI lineage: Eukaryota > Metazoa > Chordata > Aves > Passeriformes > Passeridae > Passer > Passer domesticus. The sequence continues at coordinate 16,469,109 of NC_087476.1, read as the reverse complement.
TTGCAGGTTTGGTCCATTATTATTGTGAGTCCATTTGATCCAGGTGCATATGAGGCTGCACAATCATGACATATAATCATATACATTTGTTTCAAACAATCCTCAAATTCCAATGTTTCTTCCTGAAGGCAATCTCTTTATACAAGGTGCTATCAAAAACTTGCCATAAAAAATGTTTATGTAAAAAAAAAAAAAAAAAAAGGTTTGGTTGAATGCATAAAACCTGCTCCTCCATCAAAGTAATCATCTGAGTTAACTTTGAAACTTGATTTAAATACTAGCAAAAATGAAGAATGTATTGCCATCTTTGCAGAAAGCAAAAAGGCATTAAATGTGACCCAACATCTTCAATGAATGAAATTAATTTTAGTGAATGTACCTATGTTTCAGTTAATGGTTTTGTTTATAATGTGAAGCAGCAACTACAAGCTATATCTAGAACACTGATAAATTCAACCAATCACCTCTCAGATATTGGCTCAATCAAGTTCGAAGAAATTACTAAACTTATGTTTCCTAAACTTCCACTTGCACACACAATAGCAGTAGCTGCAGATGTGCAGTTTGATCTGCACGCAGAGTTTTGACTTCTTCACAGGCATTTCTGAAGACAGATATCTAGAATTTTGCTGGAAATTTGCCCTCTTATGATTCCCTACATGCTAGAATTCTTGACATAGTCTGTCCATCTGTTTTCTGAGTTAATCCTCATATAATAAAAAATCTTGAAATCCACTGCGTTATTGGAATCCAAAGGTCTGTTCCAAATGCTCCCGTAATAGAACTGATATTTTGAAAATACATTTAAATACCCTGATCTAGCAGAAGAGGACTGCCTATTTCCACTTCTGCAGCTCATTTATGCCTGGGAGAAATCAATAAAGAAAATTTAACAAGAAATTTGCCAAATAAATATCTGATAGATCCATTAATATACAATAATAATCAATAAAGAGGGCTTTCCTGGCAGTGAATGACTAGCTGAAGGAACCATTAACTGTGAGAAATTTCCAATGCAGAGTGCAATCTGATCCTGAAAATACTTATTCATATTATCAAACCTTATTCTTACAAAATAACCCTGATTTGGGTGAGCCAGATGTAACATCCTGTTTAAGTACCATTACATAGATATTGTTCCCTAGGTACATTAATAAAGTAGCATTTTTAGACTATTTGTTAAGTTCTGCAAATACAACTTTAAAAATTACTTTAAAGTAAAAAAAAAAAAAAAGAAAAAACAGTTTCTTTCTTAAGAGCGTCTTAAAGTTGAGTTCTACATTCCCATGAATACATTCATTGGTCCTATAATGGTCTTGCTTCAGCACAGTAAGCAGCAGGGAAACAAGACTAACTCCCAACATTTCCATAGGCTTAGGGCACCTTCATTAGCTAAGTGCTGCTCCAGTGCTGTACAATGGAACAGTTTTTTTAAATCTTTTTCATTCTGAGAAAGAATTAATTTTTGGTCAAGGCCCCATAGTTGATCTCAGCATAAAAAAATATGCAACAAAAAATATGCAACTGTGTAATTTCTCCCTAATACCCCCCAGGCATGTTTCCCTGGCTGGTTCACACAGTACCAGCTGGTTGCAAATTCCTTATCATTATCCCAGCTCATTTGCACAACAATAAGTATCATCACCAACCTCTCCCCCAGAAATATGAAGTTTTCAGTTTATACACAGAATCCTGTTCTCTAGAAAAATTCTTAGAATGATAGAATGGCTATCGATGTAAATAACAAACACCTCTGCTCTGAAAAAAATTAATTATTCTGAGATGTTGCATGAATCCCATCTTATCCAACTGCACATGTGAGGGATAATTCTCTGATGCTACAGGTAGTTCTGCTTGCTTGTTTTTTGATGAAGATGATCATTATGGTCCCCCAGATAAGTCTCAAGGACATTTTTAAGGAAAGCAATTGGTAAAGAGAGAGCAATCTTGGAAGAAAAAGAAGCTATTAAAGAAAGATAATTTTCTTTAGATGCAAAGGAGGCAGAGAAGAGTTACTAGTGGAACACACAGGTTTTCATCTCTATATCAGTACTTCAGATATAGCTGAGGTGGTCAGTGATCAGAAGTGGTGAGTCTGCAAATGCTGCAAAACATCCAAGAGGCAGAGATTATTAACACCATTAGAGATGCAAAAGAGGGAAAATAGGGTTAAATAAATATTAGCTTTCAAAATAACATTAAAACATCTCAAGAGAGAATACAGTTAAAAGAAATCCTATCTTCAGGATGAGGTGAACTAGTGACCTAACAGCTGTTTCCTACAAGATGTTTTCAGATGAGTAACAGGTCCACTGCTGCACTCAGGGTAAATTAAATTTTCCCTAGACTGACTTCTAAGATTGCTGCTGGTCTTTCTAACACTCATCAAAACTCCCCTTACATCTGTTTCATAAAAAATTTATCATCTATGTTTGCTAGGTTCAGAATGGCCAGCAAAGTTCATCATAAAGTTCTTTTTAATTAAAATACTACTGTTAAGCTCAATATTCTAAAAATCAGTACTAAATTCACACCTTAACCAAGTTATGCTGTATCTAAATTACTGTAAAGATAGCCTGTGCATCCTGCACCACCATCAGCACCATTGGTTTTGCTGTTCACTGTCTTCTTTCAAGTTTCATGTGGCCTCCCCAGCCTTGCAGCTATTATCACCCAAACCAGAACATTGGATTCTGATACTGCCTGGGCTTTCAGGACGCTGTGCAGAACAAATCACCATCATGGCCAATATCTGGAGAGCTGTGACATTGCTAGATGTGAGCTTGGCTCAGTGACTCCATTAGCCCCATCAATACACATCCATTGGCCACGTGAGCAGCTGTGTGATGTAGCAGCAGTCCTTTCAGAGGAATCATTGACTAACTTACTGCACAGACACAGAACTGACAATTAAATGAACTAACAGCTTCAGTTTGCTTGCCATGATCAATTCAAGCTACAATGCAGTCATGCAGGGAAAAGTTAGGGGCAGCATGACCAAACCTAAACCACAGCTCCCATTTTGTGACACAATGTCTTCTAATACAGAGCTTTTCTGTCAAGGGAAAATTCAGCATCACAAAAATAATTTTCATTGGGTATTCTTAAAGGTGCAGTTTCTGATGCAAGGAAAAATATTTTGGCCAAGAAAAATATGGAACAATTAAGTGGAGCAGTTGCTTAGTGAGCTGAGGATCCTTGCCCTGAACAGGGAAATTCCCTGCATCCAGAAGGGAGTCTACTGAGTATTGGTATATAATCCATACCCGGTCTAAGTCTTTTCTGTCTCACATAATGGATATTTATATCCATGCAAAGACTGAAACATGGTCACTCTGAGCAGACTTTTACAGCCACTTTACAGCCCACAGAGCAGTACAGTGGAAAGCTGGTTGCCAAAGAGAGCACTGCAGATATTACATGCAGTAAAACTTATATTTACAGTATATTTTTCTATGCTCCTCCTAATCCAGGTTTTTTCTTTCCCATATTCTGGATACAGGAATGGTTTATTTATTTTTCATATCCTTATCCTGTCTGAAAAAGGTACATCACTCCTTAAAACTGATAAAAAACTAAGTCACACTGAAGTGGTTTTGTGAAAGTTATCCAAGTTCTTCAGTACAATTGACGTGTTTTCCTTTTAACATAGATATGGCAGAGTTGAATAGACTCCCTGGAGACTCCACAGTTATTTTCAGTAGCAACAAGAGCCCATCCCAAACATAACTTCCAATCTGTCATCCCTCCTTGAATACTAAAAACAGTCTCTTCCTCTTATAACGTACTGAAACCAACTCTGTATAACAAAAACACCTCCAACACTCCAATACCACCTGAATTATTTTCTTAGATATGTATCCCAATGCCACAATTACTCCCATGTAGATCATTGTGCACTGCCTTTTCTCAAAACCGACCAGCATGGGAAGTTCCACTGGGAGATGCACATTTCTGCCAAGGGCAGCATGTAGCAGCTTGGAATTTAAAAGAACCACTAAGGAGGAGAGGATGCACACAGAGGGAAACAGAGATTGAATGCAAACTAGAAAGTTTGGGGAGTCCCCTCCAAAAAAATTGATTTTTAAAATAAAGTGCCAACTCAGTAGTAGTTCTAGGTACCAACAAAAGTCAAAAGTAAAAACAGAGAGAATTTACACTGGTTTTTTTTTTTGCCGGTGACTCATATTTTTACAGGCAAGTAATTAAGAGCATTTCCCACCATTAGTCTTTTAAGCCATTAGTATAGATATAGGATGTGTACATTTTTTGCAAAGTTATGGATATTGTGGAAGGAATAGCTTTGATTTTATGACAGTAACTGTATGTGCATATTCTCATTAAAGTCTTAAACTTCAACAATAGAGTTTGGAGACTGTTTTCACGGTTGAAATATGGTGTTATTATTTTTTGTAGGACTGCAAGATTACAGAAAAGAAAACAATCAAGATTGTTTGATTGCGATCACTCATTTTAGCAAATGCATCATTTATAGAACATATTCATATTTCTCATGCTCCAACTTCGTGTAACAGTGTGCTCTTTCCAAAAATTTGCATGCAAGGTCTGAAAAAATTTTGTCCTACTAGGAACAGAATCCTACCCACATACATATTAGAACCTTTTAAACCTTTTAAATGTCTTTTCAAAAGGAGATGGATCTTGGGATAAAACACGAGACATGAAAGGCCTGAAGACTGCATGCAATTCTCTTGTGAAACACGAGACAAGACACTCCGGCAGCACAGCCAGCCTAAGCATTACGGTGCGTCTGCAGCCCAACCTGCACAGCTGCAGTCCCAGGGGGATCCCTGAGCCCACAGCCTGCCACTGGCTCTGACACCCCTGGCACCAGCCCTTGCACTGCTCCTGGCATCTCAGTCCCAGTGCCGGGGGCTGAGCAGCCACACTTCCCAGCACAGAGGCACCGTAACAGCACCTGGAATGGAAAACGGGACCTGAACCTTAACTTACCTGGCAAACAGAGACAATTAAAACCAGTGATATGATGTGTGTGCACCTATACAGAAATCATGGCTAAGGAAGAGAAGTGTAGTGCTATCCTGCTATCTCTACTCTAAAGAGGACTTTTACCAACTTTTTTGGGATTGCTTTAGTCAAAAAGTAACAAAGACATAGTATCTTGCTGTCTTAAGATATTTCTCAGTCCCATGGCACGTGCATTCAAAAGATAACAACTTTGGTTTCCTATTACTATGAATGCATTAAGCACAGCATCAAAAGTGTTCCTGAAACCATTTTATTTATCTTCTGGCATTGAATTTGATATGACTAGAAACAATTCAAAATTTATTAAAATAATTTTTAAGCCAAATATCATCATCATTGAAGTTCATGCAAGTACTCATGCCCATGCACTGAAAAAATAGGAATATCATATCTTTCATTATTATTGATAGTAAAACACTTTAGGACAGGTTGTAAGAACAATTAGGAGTTGTAATGAATGGTTGTATTATTAAGTGTCATCATTGACCCAGTGAACTTAAGACAATTACAAGCACGTACACAATCTCTTTCTGGTTTTTAAATTATTATTTTATGGATTTAGCTGTCCTCTATTAAATAATGTCATATAACTACTGACCCAAAAAAGCAATTGATCAGTTGAACAACATAGAAAAGTTTATCATCTGTATGCAACATTGCAAACTTTTTGCAGTGTGAGTGCCTAAAGCTCCACTCAGAAAAATGTGCCACTAAAGGAAATTAACTGGGATTAATTTAGCTATCTCATTCTAGGATTGCAGCCTAATAACAAATTTTCCGTGATGTCTTCCTAGTCCTATTGCTCAGTGAGGTCAGACAGGAGGTTCAAGGGGATAGGTAATTTATTTTGCAATCAGTATTGACTTCTTGGTCTACAGTTTATCATCAGTTTTATTTCAATAGCAGTAGTGACCAAACAGGAGATACAGCTTGGTGTATGACCAGCTCAAGAGACAGTTCATCCTCTGACTACTAAACACAACATAGAATATTAAGAATCAACTTCGGCAAGCACCAGCTGATAAAGACTTTGTTACAAACTGCTGTGAGGTGTACATCCCCAGTATTCACACTACCAGCCATTCACTAGTGTTCATCCTGCTTCCTGGAATCTTCACACTTCCTCCTAGAAGTGGAAGCCTCAACACAACCTTTCCTCCTGCGCACTCAAAAGCTACACCAAGAATCAAAACAGTTCTCTCACCTATTCTGAAGGAACTGTTAGTTTCTTAAAAGTGGCACATGACCAACTGTTAAAACTAAAAGCAACATTCCCAAAACCAAGACTGGCTAACAGATTTTGTTCAATGTCTTTAGGCCTTTGAATAAATAGATGTCAGCAGCCCAGATTAAGTAGACACAGAATCAGTCATAGAATGGTTGGCATTGGAAGAGTCCTCTGGGGGTCATCTGACGCAACCACCTTGCTCAAGAAGGGCTACCTGAAGCAAGTTGCTCAGGACCATGTCAAGATGGCTTTTGAATACCTCAGGGATGGAGACTTCACGGCCTTCCTGGGCAATCTGAGTGACCACACTCACCATGAAAAAGTGTTTCCTGATGTTCTGACAGCACCTCCTGTGCTCTAGTGTGTACCTATTTGAGCCCATAGCCTGCTACAAGATGGCAGAGAGAAACTACCTGGAATACTATGCAGAGTTTGAAGACAAGAAGGCTCTGCTAAATGAGGAGACTTTAAACATGTCTATGCACAACTGCAGGCTTCATACACATAAGGACCAGTTTTCTACCCCTTTAGTGGTCCTGTTATGAGCTTTTTAATACAGCTTCTGTGACTAGCTCAAATTGCAACCTTCATGCTCTTCTACTTCTGTCAAAAGATCAGCCTCACTCTGCAGTGATGGACACACATACATAAATTACAGTGAAACTTGTGCAAACTGTCATCTGGAAAGGGCCAAAAAGTCTGATTTTTTTCATTGCAGAAGCTTTGGGTAGGTGTTTGAATCTTTGTTACAGGTTGTGGAGTTTTTTTCTGGTAAAATATTAGTTTAATGTTTTTAAAAAGATTTTGCTCTTTTGTGGGCATGTCATCAAAGCGTATTAGTTTACTACTTGCTATCATTCATTTACTGGAGAAAAATCATTAAATACATGTCACTTCAAAACTGCGTGACTTAATATGAAATTGAAATGACCTTTATTTTGGCACAGTAGTGCACTGAGTTAGAGTATTACGAAGTCCCAAGTGTTGTCTGTTTACAAATGCCAGACAGGCTACTACTATGGCTCTAATGTGCTCAGAGATTGTGCAGCCAATGAGCGACTGTAACTAACTGAAAATAGTGAATTAGCTGTGGTGGAAGATTCACAGCTTACCAATGGGAAAAGCCACTACTTTGAGAAAATGGTTTAATTTATGTTGGAAATTTGATCAACTAGAAGTGGAAATTTTTGCCACGTACCATGTTTTGTTAGATGCTGTTTTGGTGTTTGGCCTCCTGTCTTGCAATCCATAAAATTGCATCTTGGGTCTGGGATACTTCTTCCCCTCCATATGGTTCTCACACCAAGTCTGTAAGAGTGACAGCTGAATGAGTCACAGTCATGCCTAACTTCAAGCACAAAGGTGTCTAATTCTAAGTCTTAAAAATGCACATGACTGCATCATAAAAAAGCCACAGGCTGCAACACAGATCTTCAAAGCACTGCACAGATGTGTACATCAACCCTCTGTACCCACTGCGCCATTCTCAGGACTCAGGATAGTCAAACAAGAGTCAGATTTCCACTCATTTCCTGAGGTTGTTCAACAGCATCTGATGGATGCTGTGGATCACTAAGATTCTGTCCCCTGGACCTTTTAACACACATTCAGCCATCCCCTCTCACATCAGGGGACTTCTGAAGAGGTGCAGCGCTCCAAGACAAAGACAGGACTGATTCTTATATCTGTTCCAACAAGGAACACCATGGCTAAAGCAGTTGCAGTGTTTCACTGTGTCCAAATGAGGTGCTTCTCCTGAGGCCTAACAACACAAAAGGCATTTTGTAATAGCTCCCTTTGAAATAAAATTAGCGATGTTTCAAGGCATGACCCGTAAAGGGTTGCTGTCCAGAATGGACATGTGTTTGACAGATACATGTTCCACCTAGCAGGCCTCTTCAAGAGTACAGATGGAATCAAGATGTGTGAACAGAGCTCCAAAAGGGGAGCCATGGGATATCAGGATATACAGCAAAGCTCTCTGCCTCAACAGATAAAAAGAAAACAATATCAAATACAGTGTGAAATAGCTCACTCCAGCTGGTAGGACAGATTCTGACAGAATTATATAGGTATGATTATTGCAGAGAAAGATGCTATTCCATATGTGCAAAAGCTAGCAAAATATAGCCCAAATTAAGCTATATAACCTTGTGCCAACTCCTTATAAAAGTCATAAAAAGTCACAATCTCCTACTTCTATTTGTCCATACACTGCAAAATGCTAAGAGTTATTATGGGCTGCAGCTCAGAATACCCATGAACACAATTTGGAGACTAGGAGTATCTAGAAAGCAGTCTATTTTTACCTGTCTAGCTGTAAAATTGATGGAAAAGTTGGAAAAGAAGATGAGCTTTCAAGTTTGCCACAATGTATTTACCTATGGGACAGAAAACCAACCATCTCCTCATCCTGCGAGTTAATTTCTCTGGAGCAGGAATGAAGATGAGAACCCCCCTCCATAGTACATAAAACAGGAAAGCATTTGGTGGTTGGACTTTCCAAACATCCAAAGGTCCCATTTGACTGTAGAGAGAATTAATTTAAAGCACAGCAACTTCCTAATGCAGTCCAGCTCCATAATTCATTTTCACATGAATTCACAGACAAGAAAAAAAAATCATGCTAGTATATCAAAAACCCCTATAGCAGTCAAATTAAAAGAAACATCTGCCATCAGGAACTCCATCAACTACTCCTTGTTGCCAGTTTCCTCTGTCTGAAAAGAGGACAGGACAGAGATTAACTATGTATATTTTACAAGATGAAACAGAGTCCAGAGCAAGACATGGGCTATGCATTCTTCACAATGTGTCAGGACCAGCCACTTATGAAAAAAAAAACCCAGGTACTTTAGGCCAGGACTAGGAGCCAAGGCTAAAATACCACAGTGAAAAATGCCTGTGGATGACAAGAGCAGACCTGATGGTAGAATTTAACATACATCAGACTACCAATGGCTCATTTCTTCAATGATCTCCAAGTTCTGCCTCTGGTAACAATAGGAATGGCAACATTTCAGGAAATGGAACCCATTTCTACCTTTTCACAAAAAGGATAGTGCAGTATGCCATATTCTACATACCTCAGACATAAGGTTATAGCCAAGATTTGGCCCAGGTTCTTGTATATGTATCTTTCCAGCTGCATTTGATTACTTGAAAATCACTGACTAACACTTGTGATTTTCATATTATTTTTTCAGGAAATTGCTTTAGAGACCAGGGAACTGTTACAGTGATCACAAAACTATATTCAAGTGCCATCCTGATAAACTTACCATCCCTGAGAGACATACACAATACGAGACTCAAACCTGATATGAAATGCCAACCCAGAAAAGGAGGGAATTCAGCTCACTTCCCATGTTCAGGCAGATCTCCTTCCTTGGACTGAAGAGACTATCTGTTGTCAGATTGACTTTGATCATTCCCTCATGAGTGAGTAAACAAAACTTCTACCACTAGAATTTGATGGTGAATGACTTTGCATCTGAATCCACAGCTTTTTCTCTTGGATTATAAACCTAGTTAAAGCTTTGATTAAGGAGTTAGTAACTGAATGGTAATAGGATCATTCTCATCAGTGCCTCTGTGTCAGCAGCAGAGTAACATCCTCCTATTATTTCTGAAGCAGTAACTATTCATTTTCTCCAAATGGTCTATAAATTAACTTGGGCCTGGAAACTGTGCTGTTGGACTAGTCCCTTAAGAGAAAGTATTAAAAAAAATAATGTATTAAAACACAGACTAAAGCCCAAAGGCAAAGAAAAGTCTGCCCTGTCACCCAGGTTAGTGAACATGAGCCAACACTTATACTTTGAGTTCCTCCCTGGAATGGTACCTTTTCCTTTTCAGTCCGTCATGACATATTTATAGCTTTGTCTCTCAGCAGTCCCTACTGAGACTCCAGGGATCCACACTGGCCCATCATAAATGGTATTTTTCTTGTGCTACTACTGTTAAGAGCCAACAGAAGATATTCAGGAAGGAATTAAGAGTCTGTGTTAATGTGATTTCTGTCACCCCTATATATCTTGGATTAGGTTAAACATACTCTTTCTCGCCTTCCCCATTTCAGCACAGCTTCCCAACATATATGCTATAGAAGTAAGCTTGCATTAGCTGTACCTACACTAGAAAATTGAACAAGCCAGGGACAGTTCTTTGGGATTACAGCTACTGTCTGCAACATTTCCTATTCATATTATTTAACATATCATATTCTACACATTTACAAAACTATTCAATGCTCCTATGAACACCTTTATTGGCTGTCAGTATATTATCAAACTTAAAGCATTATAATAGACACTGAAAACATTATGGGTACATAAAACACACCCAGAAACGATACAACCCTTTAAGACTAGAAGGGGGTCTGTCTTTCAGACCTCCATAGAGAATGAGCTTGAATTTTTCTTAAGGGGGTACCCAAGTCTGTATCATTCAGCACATTTAAAACAAACTGAGTCACATTACAGAGCAAGCAAGCATTTACAGGTCTCTACTCTAAGACAGAGGTCCCCATCTCTTGCTGTGTGACAGCTCCCACGCAAAGGTCACTGGTTTCTGGGGTGTTCAAGTATTCAGTGTTGATGTAGAGTTGATCTGCTCCCACTCAGTTTTGCAGCTAGGACACATCACCCTTCAGTTTCACCGTACATTCTCAAGCACACAGACAGACACAAGGACAGTAGTTTTAAATCTTTACAGAATAGAAAAGTTCTTCCCTGCTCAGAGACAAAAATCCCTATCTCTCCCTGGCATCATTACTTGGTAGCAATAACTCCAAGGTGCTGAGACCACATTTAGCTTTATGGAATAAAACATAACAAGCTGTCAAAATGTGCATAAATAAATTAGAGTCATTATTCCAGCTTAAGGTTCTGGGGACATAAACAATCCTCTTGAAGTTTGCTGTGACATTTTTTGCATCAGGAGCCAAGCATTAAAATTACGTCCTGTATACACAGAGCTGTAAATGCATTCTGTCTTAGGGCCTGGCACTGCGGCACAGAAATCAACAGGCCTGCCTTGGAATAGAAAATATAGCAGTTCAGGGCCAATTCCCTGCCCCTGAGCACAAGTTTTATGGCACAGCCCATGTCCATATGGCTAAACTCTGTCCTTCTGCTCACTCCCCAAAGAGGAGTTCTCATCCGTATCTGCCTGCCTGGAAGAGTCCCTGGCTCACGCTGCTGCCCTGACCCATCTCCAGGCCCAGCTGCACAGAGCGCTGGCTGACACAGGCAGAGCCATCATGCCCCGGGGTGGGCTAACACCCAAACTCCACAGGTCACCAATGCCACTGCTCCTGGCCCTGCCCAGTGTACCAGTACAGCCACAGTCTGGGACTTCTGCTAGGATATTACCCCAAATGTTTCCCCTTTTGTAAGTGATTTCCAGTTATATAATAAGAAATGCAGAAAGTGAGATCCAAAAAAGACATGAGGAATGAAGACATACACACATTTTGTGTGTATAGGGATTTAAAGGAGCTGTACCAGGTGAGACCACATATCTATCACACCTGCATCCCTAACCAATTACAAAAACTTAGGAAACAGTGTGATATCAGGGCAAGCACACAGTGAAACTTCCCCCGCACAGTCTTCTGCAGTCCTTTGTGACTCAGAGACTTCCTGAACAAAAAGTGGTACCCTGGTATTTAAAAGCCTTCTGAGGATTTTTCTCAAAGAAAATGAACTCTGGAATTAAATGCTGTATAATTAAAAATCCAGTGAAAATAGGCCTCAGCAATAAACAAGAAGCAAACCCATTCATTCAGAAAACACACTTTACATCAAAAGAACATTAAAACAAGGATGAACAAGAGTAGTGTCATTACAAGAAAGTATCAAGCTGAAAGCTACAATCTCTAAGAGCAAAATGGCACTGACATCATGACAGAAGGCTTTTGTTTTGGCTCAGCATACATAAAACACAACAGAACCAAATTGTGTAGTGTATTCAAGGCAGAACCCGCTATGGGAGAAATCAAAACAAATGGCTAGTAACTCTGGGAAAAGGCAGGATTCCTCCTATTTTGCATCAAATTATTTTTACAGCAATTTTTTTTTCTAACATTTTTGGTATACACCTTTAAGGTTTTGAAAAACCACCATAGTAACTACGTCTTTGGGTTCTGATGGGTATTCTTGAGCTACTTACTAAATCCATATTAGGAGCTGAGGCAGCCGTGGCAGTATGAAGGATTGTTCCATTCCTGAGTGGGAAATTCCATGAGATAAAACATTCTTGCATTTTGTCCAGCTGAAATACTGTATTTCCACTGAAAATGCCATACTAATAAGCTCACTGGTGATGTTTATCTAGAAATTATTAAGACAGAAATACTTTTGATTTCTCTGTCTCTCCTTCTCTTTCTCTTCAATGTGGGATCAAGTGGGTCAAACCAAAAATCTAAATGCATTTTCGCCCCTAATAATAAAGAAATTGATATTTACTTACTTTCCTTACTTTTGCCTTGATGTATCAAAAACATACCAAGGTAGAATCATCCTGCTTTCCAATTTTTTTTGTTGACCATTGAAAGGAAAGTCTCCATAGAAATTCACCTAGCACAGAAAAGTTCTTGCTTGCTCTGTGCTTACTCACAGTGACAGAACAATGCAGATGCAAGCTTGAACATTCATGTTCTGACTCCTCTGAGATTTCTCCTCTCTGCCATATACATTGTAAACATGACACAAATGCAATCCAATATTTTTATTTGGGCAATCATGGAAAGTCATGGAAATTAATTTGGAGCAGATGACAGAACAATTCTGACTAGGACAGAAATCAGGAAGAATACAAAGACTTCTGCCAAACTTGGGAAGAAGGTAAAAAGATGACACAGAATTCATGCTTCTCTAGATCACTATCTGGTGTATGTTAGAAGGATGCTGGTTATGTCATTTGATTCTCTTCTGCCAAAAATTTCCTCATGTGCAGAATGGTGACAGCAGTATTGCCAGCCTCACAGGGATCCTGTGAGGTCAATGATCGGCTTTCCAGTGTTCTTACACTGGGCAAGTATTAGATGAAGAACAGAGGAGCCCATCACCACCCTGTGGCTTCCTCAAATGCCAGAGAAGCATTATAGGGCTCCTGGCATGCAGAGCAGATCCATTCATGTGTGATCATTTTACCTAAATCAGCATTGGCCTGCATTCCTCAGATCACTAATCACCTTCAGCTCAGAACACAACCACTACACCAATGCAAGATAAAAAATAAAAAATACAGTGCTTACAATTGTATGTGTAAGATCAAATTAATGGAGAAACAGAATAAATTAATCTGATAATATCAGATCAGAATATATTTGGCTTGCAAACAGTTTAAGGAAAAAAAAGGGGGGAAACCCCAAAACTGAGTAAAATGATCCTTCAGGCTAACCAGCAACTCTAGTAAGATAGCCATACAGCAAGGGCTCAGGGATCAGTTTGGTGGGGAAGAGAATCATTCTCACTATGTGTAAGCTGTAATGAGAGAAGTGGGGGTGACACAAGCACCTCAAAAATATTCCATTGTCAGTGCAGCAACATCCTCTCAGAAGGAACAGTTTCATGTGACAGTGTCCCAAAATCTCTCACACCCCGTTAATGATCTCCATGTTTTGGAACATATATGGAAAAAACAGAGGCATCACTACAAGACACCCCTGGAAACAGGTTAATACACAGGAGAGGCAGCCTCACAGAAAGACACCGTGAGGTTGCCCATTTCTTTTCCCCTCAGTTTATGTTGTGGCAGGATAAAGGACAGACATAATAAACATGGGAATCACAAAAAAAAAAAAGAAAGAAAAAAGAAAAAGAAAAAAAACCTAGGAAATGTTTTTCTGAAAATAGTGTACATACAAGATTATATCCTACTCCTTTCCCCTCTGGTGGTTACAGTCCAGCTTACATAGGAATGCCTTATCACTAAAGACAGGCAATTAAATATGGGAACAGATGTCAAGTCAATGGTCTGCGTTCTTGTGAAACCATTTCACCACACTTCCACAAACTAGAAAATATTTAGCAAGAGATGTGCAAACTGGGCCCAGGTGCAAGAGTGTGCTTGAAAGGTGAGTAACATCCGCTGGAAGCAGATCTAGACACAAGGATTCAGCATGAAAAATATTTTCTTAGCTCTCCAGATATAAAATTTTATTATTCTGGCCTTAAATTTTTTTTTTTACTTTTATTCTGAAACTTTGAGTTTGCTATTCGTACTTCCAACAACAAACTGTCAACTGCTGTTACAAAATTTACAGTGTTTCAAAGAAAAACCTACTGACCTCAGCAAAATATTCTTCTGCTTGCTCACACAAACCAAAGCATTTGAGCCATTGGAAAACACAGCAGAAAATAAAACATTCAGCTATTAAAACTCACTTACTCATTTAGTTTCTAACAGCCTTTCAGAGCTTCAGTTCAGTGACATGAAGACCTCCCAAACCTGCAAAGTGGTCAGTCTGCACTGACCAACAGCTTTGATGTCTCCTGGTGAGACTCTACATTACTCCAAAAGCCCCAGGGACACACACTGTAGCAATATAAGGGCTGAAATTTGTCCTTATATTTTTGTACCACTAAAATCCAGCATAATCCTCATTTTGAAGACTTAAGTGAGACTTAAGCAGTACATAGCCTCATACCAAGTCTTCTTTGTGTTGGCACAAATTTCACCCAGGCAAGACAATATTTGCTCAGGTGCAGTACCTTGGGTGAGAGCTAATCCCTTTCATTTCTGACACAATACTTATTATGTACAATAACTAATAAAAGCCACTCTTGAGATCGACAACCTACACATTTTCAATTTCCTCTCATGTACTGTAGCCTTTCATAAGCTCCTTTGATCCTGTATAGGTGTCAATCTTTGCATGCATATAGGTCACAAGAAAGTTCAGCTCATGTTAATAGCCCAGTCACCTTCAGATACATTGATTTTAAGCCATTTCCATTTCCAAATTTCAATTTATCATCTTACTTTAGTTATTGTATTCTTCCCAAAGATACGAAGCAACAGAAGCTGTGATTTTGCTTGGACCCATACTAAAGAGGAAAAAGCCATGTCAAAAATCAAAGCTTCCTTCTTGTCTGGCCAGTTGGAGACACACATGCACACTGTGCTCTTCCCTCTCAAGGGAAAGGTGGGCCATCTGAGGCAGGGTTTTGGAGCCTACTGGCCCAGGAGCAGCATTTCTGAGACAGCAATCGGTCTGAAATCACACAAAATGCAAAATTGACTCGTGTGGCCTCATGAAATCTGAGCTGAGGACTCTGAATCTGCGGAAAGGAGAGCACTACCTGATGCAGGTACTCCTAGAAGGGCTCTGATGAACATGAAGCATGACTGTACCCTTGTCTTCCTCCAGTCCCAGAGGCTGAGCACAGCCCTCCACAAGTGCACAGACTGGATCTTGCTGCAGCCTTAAATCCCTGCCCAAAGTAAAATGTCCTCCATAGCTTTTTTTCTTTTTTTCCACAAACTGCCAGCACTGAAAGTTCTGCCTTCTTTGGTGTTTCAAACAGCACCAGAGGCTGCCAGTGACAGAGCGCAAGGCAAGAGGGACTGGACTTAATCTTTTCTGAGAAGGCAAACCTTACAGAAATGTTTGTTTTGACTCTGCTGTTCAACATTCCAGCTAGTGGGAAGCTTCAGGAACTTGTTCCAATGGCTTGTTTCTCCTGCTCCCTCCCATGGCAAATTGAAATCAATATTTTTAGATTCTTGTCATTCCCTTGAAGACTCTCTCTCCCTCCCTTTCTGAGGTCACACAAACTTTGCTTTGGACTCCAAACTATTAATTTTTCACATTACTCATTTTAGGTGTCTGAAAAGCTTCTCACCCATCAGCCCATAGAAGGAAGTGTTCTTTTTTTTTTTACTTTATAAGACAAATAAGAGATACAAATCTCAGGAACAGAAATTAAGTCTCTTCCATGCCATTGCAACAAGGTGTCTCCAAGCCTGAACTGAAGTTCCCCCTTCTTGGCACATGCTGGCTTTGCTTCATGATCAGTGCATTTTTCTTCCACAGGCACAGGGCACAGCAAAAAAAAAAAAAAAAAAAAAAACCCAAAAAAATAAAAAACACCCAACATATATGTATATCTATATCTATGCCAACTGAGGAAATCTGGAATGATTTTCTAACCAGGCAAAGTAACTGCAGGGAATCGTAGTGATGTCATAGTGATTGAATTCATTTCTCACAGGTCACCAAACACTTTGTCAAACATTACTGACTTTTGGTAGCCATGAGCTTAAGTTAGGCTTACACTCTAGAGCTTAACAGCTGCATAGCCCAGTGTCAGCTTCAGGAACTCAGCAAGGACTCCTGTCAGCTATGCCTGGAAAAGAGATGAGCATGTAACAGGAAGCAGCCTGTGAAGCAAGCAGCAGCCTTCCTCATTTATCAGAAGTTCCCTTTTCTGCTCAGCTCCTCTTCCTGACTCATTTCGACTAGCAGAAGAATATACCAGCACAGTCCTACCTGTCAGCAGGGAAGAATGTTTGTTCATCTGATTCCTCTATCTCTCCACCAGAGCTTTGCTCTTGGATCTCCTGAGGCTCCTGATAACCTCCTATATTACTGCAGCTGTTTGTTTGACATAAACCCATAAAATTCTTGAGGTTACCACATTGCCCTTTTCTCCTGCCCACACCCAGGATCTCCTCATCTTCTTACACACAGTAAACAATTCCCTACAGGGTCCACATTTGTTGCGATAACTCACCAGCCCGTTAAAAGTTAAACTGACACACACAATGCAGCAAGCCTGTGCAGTGCTGTCAGGTAAGACTTTGCTGATGTGCTCAGACTTTACCAACAAAATAATATTTCTGTTCTCAAAACTATCTACTGAAGTCTCACGGAATGTCATAGCAGGAGATACAAAGTATTTTTAAGGAAAAAGAAACAGAGAGAAAATATTTTTCACCATAGAGACGTATGTAGAGAGGTTGGAAAGCATTTTGCAAAGTCATAAAGACAGTTTTCTTCTGTTCACTTATACAGTTCCTTTGGTTGAGTTCAAATTGGATGCAAGTAGTACCATAATCAAGTATTTCTGGTTTGGTCCTCAAGTAATCAGAATACAACTGAAATCCAGATGATCCACATATTTTACATCAGGTAAGCCAGGATGACTTTTTATTTTTAAGTTTGCAAAAACAAATTTGTAATTTTCCCTATCCATAGTTTAGATCTGAAAAGTCTGCTGAGCTGCTTGTGCTTGTTTGGAAAAAGTCTTAAGCCTAGATCAGCAATAAGGTCTTTCCTTGCTGCATTGCTTCATGCCTGCCTGGGACAAGGTCTTGTGCAATTATTTCTGTGCTCAGGATATCTGTTTGAGGTGTGAGTCCTAAGTCTCTGAAGACTCTTATGGATATACTTTGCCAGACTGCACTGTGCAAGTTTCTTCAGTTGTCTCTTAAGATGAGATTCTCTTTTTGATAAACACAAAAGTCTAAATTTACACAAATGCATAGTATACACAGCCAAAAGAGAGACAATGAAAGTATTAGTCAACCAGTATAAATAACAACTTTCGTTTTAATACTACAAATATCTGGAAACATTTCTTTGCACATACCTTTCTGGAAGGCCTATTTCCCAATCAAAGACAACATGCTGCCCATACAACAGCAATAAAGCTGTCACACCGCCTTCGGCTGTAACTAGCAATCTGTCCACATCCAATACTTCATTGAAAAAGAAAAGGTGCAGGCCCTAAATCTGGATGAATTGACTGGCAAAGGGCTGTGTACCTAAAGTTCAGGTCACTTTTCTCTTGGCAAAAGCATTTAAATCCTCTAATGGAGATTTATGTCATTTTGTCTGGGTGCCTTTCCCACAGAGGCTTCAGAAATTAATCATGCTTCCACCCCAGTCATGGAAACATCCCCAAGTTAGCATGAAATTACCATTCAATTTTACCTCATCTTTTCCACCTGTCTCTCTTCTCCAAAATACCTGTACTGGCTGAAAATATCACATACTATACCTTTACTATATTTTACACTTATGGAGAATTGTATCTGTGTTAGTTAACAAGATTCTGTAAATGATTATGACTGTAACATCTTCAACATTTCTTAAGTTGTTTTACAGACTCGGTTGCTGTTTGATCAGACTCACAGACACCTGTAAATTCAATATCTTTAGAGATGTTTTCTTATTTTGCAATTTCAAAGAGCTCCAGACTTGGAATTCATTTTAGAGATAAATGACCAGCAATAAACTCCTCCCTTATTTATTATTTTTTGTTATGTTTCATGTTTCATTAGAAGATGCAAAGCACCTTGACAAACAGGAACTGAAAAATAAAATATTGAAGCAGAAACCTCCGTTTGTAAAGATGTCAGTTTAATGTATGCAAAATGAAAGATATTTTATAAAACTTATTAATAAAAATATTCCCAAGCTAAACCAAAGTTAACTGCAGTATTTCCAGTCCACTTTAAACAATATCAATATCATAACTAATTATCTCACAAGTACTAATATTTTTCCTTGATGAACTCTGTGCTACCTCAGCCTAATGAAAGTGCTGCAAGGTAATACAGCAGTTAGATGACAATGCAAATAGGACCCATTCAATTTGCACAAAAAAAGGTTGCAAGGAGCAATTAGCACTTCATTAATATGATATAAAATGCTAATTTGCCATATATCCCAAGTGACTCAAAACTCCTTTCCATCCATATGTGCAAATAATAGTTAATATGATGCAGTGTGTGTGAACCAGGTTCATGGTGCATTAGCTGGAATCCCTGTGTCAGTTTTCAGTATAATAGCTATTAGTTAATATGAACAGTAGCTCACATTTAACCTATGACAGCAGTGTTAAATGATAAAAGGATCTGTTGGCAGCAATATCTCGTAATTCCACCCCTGTAAAGTTCTCCCTTCCTTGCTATCCAGGATGAAGTATTGGAAACTGACTTCTAATCTAATTTATAAAGCAGATTGAAATGAAGTGCTGGTAGCACTCAGCTCGGCTGTTCAGCATTTTGAGAAGCAAGATCTTTCCTGGTGAATTGCACAGCTCAGGCATTCAAGCACTCACTGGCAGCTTCTAATGATCAAAGTATTTGACTTAAATAATTGATTTATTTATACCAGTAAAGAAGCTCCAGGGGGTTGTGAATATTATGAGATATAATCACACCACTAGGGAATTAGAGACACTCAGATGTGCCTTGTGCTTGCTAATGCCCTACGGGTGTGATTAGGATATCAGACATCAAAGGAATTTGCTCTAAATTTTTTCATATAATAAATTAATAAAAATAATTTATTTAAATAATTCCATTGATTTAACGAGACAGATCTGATGCAAGATAGTGTATGCAGAGAACTACAATGCAGTGTGTTGATCTAGGACACCACAGAAGCCCTGACCATCTTCAGTTAACACCCCAGCCCCAGCAGGATCCTCTGGCTAGGGGGTCCCTTACGAGGCATTATCATCACCTCAAAGCTTACTGTCTGCAATGAGCATTCCCAGATACTTCAGTCAGCCTGCATTGTCTGAGATGGAGTAAAATGGTGCTCTCCAACAAATCCTTTCAAGAAGGGAAATGCTGATTAACAGTGACACACAAGGCGGTACAGCATTCTGGCACAGACAGGCAGAGCACGGCTGCAATATCTCATGGAGAACCCAGGCTCTTCTGGCCAGATTGTGTATTCAGATATTTTAACATCTACATTAATGGCTTATATGGTTTTACCATTGCAGACTACATGGATTTTACAGTCTTTAATGCACTTCTTACCCCAGCATAAAATTAAAAAAAAAAATTAGGGAAGTGTTCTTCTGTCAATTATAAGAAATTGAGTTATCTAGAGAACAAATAACCTGCTCAAGAGCACACTGACAATCTGGGCAGGCCATGGGATTAAACCTGGGGATAAACCTTTCTGCAATATGCTTCAGAAAATTTCAGAAATACACCAGTTTTTCCACAATGATATTACAGCAACAGGCAATTGACATCATGTTATCTTTAACCTAGTGTTAGTCTAAGGGAAGTATTTAAATGTTCCACATTCCGAAGTACAATCCTTGTCTTTATCCTAGGACTCACAGGGACACATTTATGACAGTGACAGGAAAAACAAAGGCATCTTTTTAGAGAAGAGTTGTGGAAAAACCCTGTAGATCCTTTCAGAGCCATAGAAAGGCATGAAGACAGAAAGCAAAATTTGGGGGAAATTTTTGCCTTGGACAAACTAGTACTCCAGGTGCAAAATACAATTGCTGTCCTTGGGTTGCAGAAAAAATGAGTGAATAAGACTCTTTGAACCCATGTCTTAACTTCCCTGGGGTCAGGCCTAGTCTGTTTTATATTGCCTTAGTGCCCTCCTAAGATGTTACAAAAGAACTTTGGAACTGCAATGTTGTTTAAACAAGCCATGCAAGTTCTAAGTGAAGAAACCAACTGCAATTATAAATTCCTGCAAAAGCAACATCTCTATCACTAAAATTATAAAGGGAGAGATGTCAAGGGATTTGTTCATGCCTATGAAAAAAGCCTCAGACTGTGTTTGACTTCCCTGCACTAAAGTTTCATTCCCATCCCATATATGTTCTGATTTAGGAACAAGCATTGTATGTGCTGGCTAGGCCCATTATCAACTTATGCCACAGAAAGAGATACCCTTGGGCACATCACAGATCAGACATCCATCAAGTGCTTTTATTGCAAGGCTCACATCTGAAATCAACTTCAAATGCACACAAAATTCAGTCTCTCTCTCTGAGTACAAAAGAAACTCTCCTGTCTTGGAATTTCAGAATTTGAACTGAGCCCAGAGTCATGCAGTCCACTGAAAGTGCTACATGTATCATGCTGTGTTGAAAATAAATGTACACATTTTTCTATGTTTATACCCCTTTTCTTTTCTTTACTTCATTTTTCCCACATGCACATAATAAATACAGCCTGTCCTACAGACACAGTTTCACTAAAGTGCACAAGAGGACTTTTTTACTTCCCAGCACTAAGGATCCATCACTATGGACTGGTTGGGCTGTGGCAGAACTTCAGCAAGGGTGCAGACCCCACATTTAAGTAGGGCTTAATCTGCCCATATGGTCTAGTGATATGATGTGTATTTGCTTTGTTCTGCTTGTGTTTCTCATCTGCCTGGGCTCTCCCAAGCCAATTTACTTTATAGAACTGAGTTTAATAAAATTACCACAAGGAACAATGAAAACTCAGGAAAAGTCTTTCTATCTAGGCACACCTTCAAAAATACAAAATATCTGTAAATCCCTGACATATCTATCATCATTAGAGATAGTCATGTCACCAATTTTGATCCCAATTTCAAATTCTTAGGTTTTTGTGTGACTGCCAACTACAGCTTCAACAGCTACTGATCTGAGTCCTGTGTTGGCTATGAAATCTCAGATGTGATCCCAGTTGAGATTATAATACAGTTTAATAATTCTGATCCTAGTGATATCCCAGTATATATCCCACAGCACGGCTGCCTGTTAGTTAAGACTGAAAATACCAACAGTCTACCCTTGAAACAGACTGTCAAGTTTACAAGCAGCCAGCAGAGATCAAGGATTATTAACAACATCAGCTCTCAGAACTGAGGCTTCTTTAAACAGTGTCTGTTTTGTTATCTATATCATCCATGACCTGTGTGTTATTCTCAAGGATAACCACAGCTACACCACCTTGAGCAAATTAACTTCTTAGGAGACCAAAGAAGTGAATCACTGAGAGACAGTTCATAATAGAAAGAGCCCAAGTGTCTCAGCAGTGAAAATACATATTTGTGACTGGAGACAACACTTGAAAGCCAAGGAACAAAACAGTACTAAAAGCTGAAGCTTATCAATATACTAGAATTTTCCATGTTTATTTATAAAGGAAAATATTATTTCTATTTATACAGGATTAAAAATACTTTCTTTCTCTGTACAACCATGTTCTTTGCTTTAGCTCCAGTTATGGGTGAACAGCACTTCTAAAAACCAAACCTCAGAAGAACAATCTCCAGGATGGCAGGGCTCAGAGTCTACAATTAACATAACGAGAGCAGGCTGACCAGCAAGCCATGACTGAAGATTGAGGCAGGAAGGTAACTGCATGCCAATATAGCTGTATGAACCACAGGACAAAAGGGATTCCACAGGAGCTCTCATGAGCAGGATCTGTCCTTGAAGGCTCAGCTGTACTAAATCAAGAATGGTGTTTGAGACTTTGCATGGCTCTTTGCACAAGCAAAGTCTCAGACTTGTCTCCATCCTCCTCCTTTGCAGGAATTCAGTCTGAAGATAACAGAGACATGAATTGCTCTGCCAATCACATCCAAGTGGAAGATACAAAGTAAAAAAAATCAGTCGGGGAAAGGAACACACTGGGGCATAAGAAGCCAAGAATGGACTCAGCAATGGGAGTGGACTTTGTAACTTAAAAGCGAGGGGTAGTTCTCCTAGGACCAGCTTTTCCTTCTGCAGAAAGCCACTCTTCCTTAGCCTCTCTCACTGCATGAATTCAGTTAGAAGACTCTCTCCTTCATCCCAGGGTTGTGTCCCAGGCATTGTGAAATATTAGTGCTGTCAGCATTTGCAGCTGTAGGAAGTCAGATATAAGACCTAGTGCCACAGTATGCTGCTGGCAGTGGAGCCTGGTAGCCCTATCACCAGCTATGGCATTCAGCACACAAAAAAAACCAGTTAAATAAACCACAGACTTGGTGATCAACAAAAGACCTGCCTGCTCATTCTGCCTGGAAAGGAAATTCCTCCTTTTGAGCTGGCTGTTAAAGTGCCACTTTACTCTGAAAAACACTTGATGTAACATGACATCTTCCACCCAAACCAACAAAGCTCCTCAGCACAAGTTTCAGGTCTGGGAGTTAAGGTAGATGACTGAATCCACACCAGCTCCCCTGCAATAGAGAAAAGGATTTTTACGGGCATTTATCATTCAGCAGGTCTGAGGACAAGCCATGTGACAGATGTAAGGGCAAACATGAGGCACTGCTACTCAAAATTATCTCTCTGGGTGCTGACTTCCTGCCTGGACACCCTCTATTCACGGAAGGAGTCACCCTACCTTGCATGGCTGTCTGCTCTGTATTCATTTCAGGGCCAGTAGGGCCTTCATTCTGAGGTTTGCAAATTGAATAAACAAAATGTTTTTCATTGCGAGGCCACGTTCAGTCCTTGGTGTATGTTTGTAATGATATAGCCAACACTATCCAGGGAAGAACCCAATGACATGTTTTCACATGAGGGAGAAAAAGCATTACTTATCTTTGCAGTCCTTTATATTGCTCCTGATAAAATCAGTAGGAAATTTATCTTTGGTTTCAAGACAGTAGAAAGCTACACTATGAATTTAAAATTGAGTTTTCAAGGTCTTGGATTTTTTTAACTTATTTTTCAATAAACTTGCAAAATGGGACAAGCTTCTTTGCCACCAATAAAAAAAACCACAAACACAGAACTCATTACTCCTTAGCAGCCATTGTACATCACAGAAGCACTGTTTCTTAAAGGGCATCCCCTTTCCAATGAAGAACTGCAATGCTTTCTAGTAAAATGTCCAAATCTAACTTCTCGTTACTTCAAGTTCCCCAGCCTGTGGCCAGCCTGACAGCCTTAGAGCCTGTGAAAGGAGGAATGTAATGAGTATACATTAATGTTATACACTTTCCACTGTTCTTGTTCTGGTGTGACCAGATTTATGTATGGAGTAGTTTGAGTGTAATTCATCATGATTATACAAAGCATTGACTTCAACATTTCTCCAGGTAGCACCATCTCCAAACTCTCTTAGCCACAGCTGTATAAAGGAACTGAGATGTGGTGACACAATGTTCATTTGTTTTGGTGGCAAGACTCAATTAAAACAACATAACAGAGTCTAAAAAAATACTAATCTGTGAAAAAATGTGCAAGTGAGTTAAGTAAAACCTTCAAGTATTGCCTTGTTCATGACAAGCTGTGTGGGCTGACAGCTTGTCCCAAGGGAGTGAGAGGTCTTAGAAAAAGCCCTGCTACAAAAGGACTGGCTGTTAAGGCAAATCCTCACCAGTCAGAGCCCTGAGGAGGGTGAAGCCCAGCTACTGATGCCCAAACACAGAGAAGACATTGTGAAGGAAATATGGGGGATGAGAATGGCAGTGGAGGAAACAAAATAGGGACTGCCTCCCACACAGGGGAGCAACACACCTGTGATAAAAAGGAAGTGCTTTTTCACTAGACAGATTTTTAAGGAAGAAGAACATATACCATGACTTTCAAAATGCTACCTGGGCCATTAGTGATCTCCATGCTAGCACAGCTTGAGGCGTTGGGGGAGACGAGAGGGCAGGTTATTAAAAGTAAAATGGAAACACAAGGACGGTTCTTTTCAAGTAAGAATCAACTCAACAGCTGCTATCTTTGGAGGGGACAAAAAAAATAATAAGGTCACCTCAAGTATTGCTGACTTCCCACTTTCATCCGAAGTTCTGCCGTAGCCAGTGTTGTTCCCAAAGCACCACGGTCCTCAGGCCTTGTCACCAGAGCTCTCATTTCTCAGATAATTGCAGTTCAACTACACCGTGTTCTAAAGCCTTTTTTTCCCCACCCACAAGCCATAGCCATGAATGTAATGAAAATTGTTAGAAATAGTCATTTTCAGACAGTCTCAGTTGGGAGTAGATGAGAGAGAGGAAGAGCCATGTAAGGAAATTTGATTCTCTGAAGCTGAGAGTAACTTCATAGAACTAGGATTGTTGAAGGGAAGCAAAGCTCTCTTGTTGGTTTACACAGAGGTCCAGAGCCATAAATGGATTATAATTGAAACAATAATAAGAATAATTTACAGTTAGAGAGTACTTTTAATTGAAGAACTTTGTGGTGATTTTATATATTTGCCTTTCTCATATGTCTCTACACCTCTCTTTGTAGTTATTCCTATAGCTCTTTCATGGAATACTGTATAGGAGTTCTGAAAGCCAAAATGCTATGCCCCAGGACACAGTCAGAGCAGCACACAGGACCATGAAATCCCTCTTCCAAGCCCCCGGTCTCACCAAAATCCCTAAGATATCTATACAGGCAATGCTGGCAAGTGATATGACTATAATGACTACAGACAAAAGAAAACATTGAAGAAAAATTCAACATTAAAGAAAGACAGAGACTTTCCCTCTTAAGTACTCTAATGTTGTATTTCTAAGTCTCTTGTTCAGCTCCTAAGTTCTAACACTTGACCAGTGAGAGAATAAATTATGAAAGAATATATCCCATCTGCGAGGTTAGATTTCTTTCCCCAAAACTTTAATCCCCAAGAACCTTCTCATATGAAGTAAATCCACTAAGGGAGAGGAATCTATTTGCAGCATCCATTCTTCACAGTGAATTGCCTAACATGGAGGTTGTTCCCACAAAGTAAGCAGGGTATTCAGCTGTGGAAGCATAACTGAAAGACATTTATGCAGTTCTTGGAGTTCTTAAAGAGAAGATGTGGCCAGCAAGACCCAGGACAGCCCATTAGCAGCCTGGTTTTCTCATGACATGAACTTTCTTGCATACCCCATGGCAGTTTCCACTAAGAGCAGTATTGCATTTGTTTAAATTTGCATTAAGAACAGAAATACTTTGTTTCTTAGAAGACAAAATCCTCCCAGCAATTACTTTACTAGATGAGCATCTCTGTTTTCATTTTAAAAAATAAAAGGAGCTGTCTCTGGTGTGTGTCAAGAGCTGCAGGGACTACACGGAGCTTGCGACACTCAATTTACCAAAGAGGTTCGAGGCAGCTCACAGGCCTAAGACAATGCCAGCAGGGCACTCACAGGGAGGTGACAACAGAACAGCCACATGGCCCTGCAATATCTCAGACAGCCCTGCCCTGAGCCTCTGGTGGTCTCCAAAGAGTCTGTGAGAAGGGATGCAGTGCCAACAAGCATTATTCCTTAGTTTTCCCGTATTCTACAGCTCCTGTCTGGGCCTCATAATGCTGAAGTTCATCTCTCTGAGCAAATTAAACAGAACAAAATATCAGGTTCAGCATCAATAATGGCTAAAACAGCTCACCTCCAAATCTCCCACCAAGCTGTGCAGCCCTGAACACGATGACATCCCCCTTAACTCACAGAACAGGCCTTTGTCTTGAGACACTGAGACAAAGTGGAACGGGATGTACTATGCGTTGTTTTAACATATTCAAAGTTTCTTTTGGAAGGTCATCTCCTATGTTGGCAACTCTGTGCTCAGGAACTGACAGCAACAAAAAACACACAGCCCAGCTGAAGTGATGCTGGATGGGCCCTTGCATTGCGAAAATTACAAATTTGCAGTATGGTGCTGCTTAGGAGCTGCATCCACAGGCCCCACAGCACTGTGGGCACCCTGTGAACTCTAATAAATGTAGCAGAACAGATCATTAGTACAATACCTATGACAGATCATTTCTTGTAGAGGCACCATATACTTGTACCAAAAATGGGTGTGCTGCTTTTCAACAAATCACATGGAGACGGCAGCATTTTCTTGCAAAGGCCTCACACACCAAACTGACATTATCTCCACAGAACAGCCTTAGCTTACTACACAGCAAGCACCTTTGTGGATGCTGATACAAAGAAAACTCCAATAACATAGGGAGAGTTAGGGAATCCCAGATTCTCTTTCCCCAACTCCCAGTTGCTACCTGATTACCATTTTCATCTCAAAATCCCAGAGAAAGAGCTGGAGATTTAAAACATATTATCAACATTATAGCAACATTTGTGGAACTTGGATGTTAGTAGAAAAGCACTCACAGGGAAGACTTTGGAGGAATTACTTGAAACTTGGTCTGTGTGTACTGCTGGAATGCTTAGTACTTCTCCAACAAAGTTCCAGTTTCATTTTACAAGCATGGCAGCCTTTGCACATTAGCACATGTTATGTGAAACATCACCCCACTTTCCCAAAATAGCAGCTCTAATGAGTTTCATGGTGGCTGTCCTGCTGATCAGCCATGGGTTTATGAGCAATGCAGGGAATCAACAGGGTGCCTGCACCCGTGCATTGGCCCAAGAGCAGGCACAGTGCAGAACGGCTCCTGCCCACACAGGCACTGTGTGCTGGCTAATGAACAGGGACACACAAATACAGCCACACCACAGCTCGTTAATAAGTTCAGATGAAGTAGTAAGAACCTTTTGAAATTGTTCAACAAAATCTTTCACAAATTGAGTAGTCTGGATACGCCTTTTTGTTGGAAAACAGAAGCTAAAACTCACTGGTACACAGATGAAAAAGTTTAAGCCTCTCTCCTCCAGCAGATATACGAGACAGAAGGAAAGAGACAAAAAGATAGAATGCTTTCCATGCTCTCCCTTCCTCAACTAGATGCACACAAACCCCTCCAGAAGCCAGCAGTAAGCCTGGGCTCCACCTGAGGGCATCATCTAAACACAAGGACACACCTTAGGTTATATGCAGTACTCAACCCCTAAATGGGAATATTAATACTTATCTTCCATTCTTTAAGGCTCCTGTAACAGGGCACAGGAGCTGGGGAAAGCAATATGGTTCACCAGGAGATCTCAATCATTGGTACAACTGGAATTTTGAGAGCCTAAAGATAAATTTCTCTGGCAAGGTGGATCACATCACCTCTGTATAAATATGAAAAACAGTCAACATGCTGTAATCCCAATTCCTAACATATAATCAGACACATACTAGTCTTCTATTTGAAGCATCACTATTTTATCACATGACAAGAAACACACACAACCAGAGAGAGAAGTGGAATGACTAAAAGGTCCCATTGGTCCATGACCAGGGAGAAGGCACAGAGCCATAGCCTGTAACACAACTAAGAGAGAGCCTGATAATTGTGACTACAGTGGAAACATCCAAAGCACTTAGCTGTAAATCCAAGTTTACACCACAGAGTCCAACATACTGCCATCATAGAAGGAAAAAGTTTTTCACATATGACAATCATATGAGAAGGAGTGCCCCATCAAAATACCCAGGCAGTCTGCAAATCACTCCCTGCCTACAGCTGCAGTGCCTTTGAAGGGGCAGGTTGCTGGCCTTGAGCTGAGTGCATTGATTGTACAGCCTAAGTTGGATTTGACTGCCAAGAGTTTAAACTGGGCAAACCTACCACAGTGGGACAAAGAAATACTGCCTGTTATATACAGTTTTTAAGCTCTCCCCACCACCCAAAGAAGCTCAGCAACATGAACTGTTGTGTTCCCATCTATTTCCCAGGAGGCAGGAACTAGGCCTAGTTACTATAATCATGTCCCAGTTCATAAGATCTTGCCCTCCTTTCTGGGAGCACATTTCCCTGATATGCATTTGCTCAGCTTTTCACTATCACACATAAAATTAAGTTCAGCTTCTAAAAGTTCTACCTGTAATTGGAGCCAGCTGCAACCTTTCTGACACATACTAATTGCCAGTAATGATTTAAGTGCAGTCAATTCACATGCTGCAATTGTTTTAAATAAAGGAATCTCTCCTACCTTTTCCTTGAGAAAAATCTGTTAATCTTTGCTGCTGACTTATCAAATCCTCCAGTCACCTGTTTGCCATCATTTTCATGAGCTGATAACGTGTTTATTAGAGCCATAATATGCAGGTGGAAGCATAAAGGTCTCATTTGGTGGAGTATGAATTCTGTCTCATACATCTGTACGGAAAAGCTTGGTTTCACCCTTCAGCTGTGCCTCAGGAAAGAATAAGCCCTGAAATAGTATCTTTTATTATTTTCAAATGAAATATTAGTTCTTTCAAGTTCAGTACGTATCTCAAAATGCCATTTGGATGAGCATGACAGGTTGGTTTTTGTTAAACTGCAGATTTCATCATTGCCTATGGTAAACCTATCTAGCCTTAGTTAATTTCCATTTAATTGTATTCTCCTTTTAATTATTTTTCATATATAAAAGCAAGTTCTACAAAATAATAAAATGTCATGTGGATTCTATAAGGTTGGTTCAAGTGTGCTTCCCACAAACTATTTTAGTTTCCTGCAGAAGGCCTGACCTGAGATATTGCAGATAACACACTTCTGGCAAAATGAACCCAGTATCTCTTCAGAAGTTTTGTTTTTCTTTCCACAGTATTTGGGGGTTATGGTTGGGGGTTTTTGGAGGGATTAGATATTCTAGGGGTAGAAGTGTCTGATTGTTTTTTAAGGCATACCAGGGACATTACTACAGTCTGCTCACTGGGTTTATCAGTCTACTTTTCCCACCACTGAGTTACTCAGAGTGGATAACCAGATAGTAAATGGATGCTCTGCTGCAGCAGAGTTCACTGGCCCTTTGTCTGTCTTATGTTATACTGAATGCACTTAGCTCCTGGGGCAGCATTTACTAAAACCCAGCTTTAAATGGGGCATAACCCAGGTATCTGCCATCTCCAGAAAGACATTCATAGGCATCTCCTCACCTGTGAGATTCTGCAGGAGAAAAAAAATGTATGGACCAGAATTGAAGTGAGGATGTTCTGCCAAATATTTTTAGCTATCTAAAAGGGAAGATAAATAAGTAAAAGAAAAAAAGTACTGACCAGCCACTCAAGGAATCAAGGCAGGTTTTTTCTCGTGAAAAAACAAGCCTGAATCAAAAGAGAAAATGTATAAGAAAGGAAAAAAGTTGTAAACAAGAAGTAAAACAAAAACCTAAATTATGTCTGGGACAAACTTTCCAAGTACAAGAGGAATTTAATCTGAGTTAGGATTCTTTGAATTGGCTCTTGAAAATATGAAATAGGGATCTGATTCTAGGACAGTATGTGGCTTACTATAAAACAAATCTAGCATATAATAATTTCCTTCCACAATTCCCATGACTTGTGGCACAGACCCAAACCCTCTTCCATGATTCACATCCAAACCTCCCAGGAGAGATATGATGGCCAGATTGTTAGTTTTAGTGTATGAGTAGTTTGGGTGAAATGACAAATGCCAGCACTCACTCATACTGTGGAGAAGCAATGACCACAGTTATGAGCAAAGGGCAGAGCTCCACTGGTAGTTTATTATTAGCATCTTGAATATGCGTAAAAACGTTGTGGTTTTTTTTTAAGGTAAATAACATTTTCCTACCTAACTGGCCAGTCCTCAGGGACAATTTGTTAGTCATTCCACAGAATGAGCCAATTCCTCTTTTCCAGAGAGAAGAACAGAATGTCTCAGCAGATCCAGTAGTCTACCGGGCTGATGTTCCGAGGCGCCTTAAACTCCTAAAGTCTGCTTCTGTGAGCAGTAATCTCCTGAATCTGCATTTTACACAAACTCTGAGCCAGTGCTGACCATGCCCAGACTAACACCTCCTGGAATAGCCTTCCCTGGAATAGCCTTTGCCAGAGTAAATAATGTACCAGTTTGCTGATGCAGCCTATTCCAGAACTCCTCCTAGCTTTAACCTTTCCAAATAGTCCCTAAATGTAAAATACAGTTAATCTATGCCTCTGACTCATCAGATTATTCATTCCAAATTTTATGTTTGTTGTTAATTACCCCCTTTTTCTTCCTGTTTGCAGATTAATGACAGATTAATCCATCAAAACATGCAGAGAAACAAGTCCCAGCCTCATGGTCTCTGCTCACAATTCATTGCTCCTGATACAAGAATGATCATTTCTACCACATGTCATTTCCTCCTCATCCCTGACTACCTGGTTGAAATTCTTGAATTGAGGAGAATACTGACAAATATCAAATAATGTATGCACCTTTGACACAACATTGCAGAAAAATAAAAAGTAATTTCTACTAAAATTTTTGAGCATTCCAGATTCACCAGTTTTTCTAAAAATACCTCTTAGATAACCCAGTATTAGCAAATTAAAAAGAACTGGAGAATATAAAGAAAAAAAATGAAGAAAAACAGAAAAAAACCTGGCAACCTTTGACTGTAAAAGCTATCATTGGAGAGATCACATTATGCTGTTAGTTCTATATAACACCTCACCTAAAACTTGTGGCAGTTAGAGATAATTCAACAGAGGAAAGCAGAAAGGCAGAGGTCTGCCTCAAAGGGCCAGCAACATCCTTTTTTTTTCTCAGAGCAGTTCCTACTTCATGTGTGGTGTTCCACATGCCCATTGGACCACGAGCTCTAAGTAGGAGCACTAAGCCAGTTATTCCTGTTTTTGAAGGGGAAGTGAAGGGAGATAGGAGGAGGCAAAAATGGTGGTAACTGCTGGAGAAGCAGAATTTGAAGATCAAGATTTCCCGAGTGAGATTAGAAGAAAAGATGACTGAAAAAAGAACTATGTCTCCTTGGAAATTTTCCAACACTTCCCAAAATGTATCTAAACAGCACCGGTCTTATCAGATAGAGGCACTGAGAGATGGATGTGAGCCAGCTGACAGCCATGTGAGCAAAGGAGGGCAAGGGACTGGCAACGTGAAAGCTTAGGCTACTGCCCAGCAGGGGAAAGCATATGCTGCAATTTCCCGGGCTGCCCCTTAAGCATGGAGAAAGGATACCACAGAAACAAAGCAGGCCATGCCTGAACCCCTGGGTGATAAACATTTAAAGACAGGGTAGAAAAGAATTGCTTAAAGCCATTACAAACCTAGCAGTGCAGAGTTCAGCCTGGGCCAAGGCACTCCAGCCCAGTTTGCCAAACTTGGAAGTGGCTCCATACAAACCTAAGCAGCCTCTTACTTTCCTATCTGATGGGCTCTCAATGCAGTTCCTCAATCTCCCACGTGTGAACAGTTGTAATGTTATGTTCTTACTTGCTATAGGATACCAGAGCTGTAATAACAGTGGAAAGGCTGGAGAGAAATCAGGGCAAGAACCTAGGATTAAAGAAAAATTTATTAATTAATTTAAAAAAAAACCTAAACAGAGTTGCAAGTTTCTGTATTTATCATGTGAATTTCCCTTGAAAACAAACAACCCCTAGTCCCCTGAGGACTTTTCCAACAGTCACTGAAGATATCTAATGAGGCAATATTTAAGAGACCTAATTATAAGAAAAAATAAACCTTGATAACCATCTTATCCCACGTACAGCTCAAATATGACTCAGAGTTTGTTTTAATAATCCTCTCAGGTTAACACAACACAGTCCAAGCTACACTGTAGCAATGCAGCTACTGAGAGATCATGAAGAGGAGCCAGGAAGTCACCCACAACAGGATGCCTGACCAAACAGAGGTGAAAGACCAGAGATGTGATATGGAGGGCTGCAAATAGCAGCCTTGAGAAAGCAGGGCTTTGCATTGCAAACTCATATCATTATATCAATTTTGGCCACTTTGCTCTGATCACCTGTGTCAACAAGGCATTTCCTCTGTTCTGTACCTTGAGCCACATTGCTGCACCTGCCCTTGAGGGAGGAGTTATTGGATTAACCCAGCTTCCTCTTATCTGTGTTTACTCACCAAAATTACTCTGCAGAGAAAACTCCCTGAATCGTCCCAGAGCTGCAGTTTCACTCATATGCAAAAACTCAGATGAGGCATTAAACATGCAGAGCTTACAAAAATAATAATATTTTAAAAAAAAAAAAAGAAAGAAAGAAAGAAAGAAAGAAAGAAAGAAAGAAAGAAAGAAAGAAAGAAAGAAAGAAAGAAAGAAAGAAAGAAAGAAAGAAAGAAAGAAAGAAAGAAAGAAAGAAAGAAAGAAAAAAATTCGAAGAAAAAGTTACCTCATTGTGAGTAACCACCACAAGCCAAACTGGGTGAAGTCACTGGGGATTTTTCTTTCCAGCACACCCACACCGCTGGGACTCTTTCAGAGGGACAGACACCTGCAGTGCTGCTGGGCAAAGGCAAACTTTTTTTCTCCACTTTCCCTGAACTGGAGGAGAAGAAAGTGGGTAACCACCAGAACAGACAAGGAAACAGGTTCAGACATGTTACTTTTGCTGCTTGTGTTGGGCCAACAGGGGAAAAAAAAAAAAAAAAAAAAAAAAAAAAAAAGAGTAATAAGGAATTCTGCTCGCTAACACTAGTGCTGGCTTTGCACCAAAACTATGACCCTTACAGCGTGTCACTATAAGATTGCTGGGCAAGCTGCTAGAGTCACTGAAGCAAGAGAGAGAAATCCCCAGATTTCCTACTGTGTGTAATTCTGCATAGCATGAACTAACCATAACCCCCCTGAGGTACCACTTGGTTTTAGTCTCAAAATGGCCCCAAAAAAAGATACATACACACACAAAAAAAATATTAGAATTACACAACATTTATCTTTCTTTAAAGCAAGT
Source organism: Passer domesticus (assembly GCF_036417665.1). NCBI lineage: Eukaryota > Metazoa > Chordata > Aves > Passeriformes > Passeridae > Passer > Passer domesticus. The sequence continues at coordinate 16,435,653 of NC_087476.1, read as the reverse complement.
AAATTCTGATAACCAAAGACAAAAGTCTTCAGGAACACTTTGTTTTGCTTTAAAGCAGCCTTTCAATCCTGAACTGGGAAGAAAATCTCAGAGCTGTATGCCCAATTGCTGAGATGGAGTGAGATACAGCTCCTAATGAGTCTTCCCACTGAACAATCGGCTCCTTCAAGGTGAGCAGAGATTTCAACTGAAGGATAAACAGGAAACTGTTAATGACAACCTTAAAAGGTTAGATAAGGAAACAGGTTCCAAAGTACCTTATATTTATCTACTTGGCTTTCACCTGCAGATACTTGTCGCCACTTACTGCAGGCCATTAATGACCCACCATATTGCTTAGAGAAGACGTCACAGTAAGCCATTGGTGTGAAAGAACTTCATATCTACTTGAGAAAAATTGAAAATTTTCTTCTTAAAGGCAAAGGAAACAGGATACTTCTCTCACCTGTAAATGGTAATTTCCCTCTGTTGAGACCATTCTCTAACAATATAAGTCTGTACTTGGTCAAAACCAGTGACTTACATCTTAAATGCAGGAATTCCAAAGATACTTCTTCAACACATCTGCTGAACCTTTAACAGACTGTGTTCTGAGGAACTGCATTTTTTCACAGCATCCTGAAGCTCAGGAAGCTCTCATCATGACATCAGGGTCAATTTAAAATTCAATGAAGACAAAACATACCGATGTAACTGATGCAAGTTAAAGTTGGATCTTGCAGATTTCTAAGCCCTTGTGGCATTGCTGCAGACAGACAAGCAAACCCTGGTCAAGAGCAGCCTATACCCACAACAATGCCAAAGTGCAGTTTCAAAAAAATATGCCACCATTTTGCAAAAGTGAGAAGAAGAGTAGGGTATCTGCACACTGAAATATTTTCTTAGCCTATCTTTCTGAGTACTTGTAGCAGTGCTTCTGAAGTCTCCTTCTTCTGTCAAGTGGAAAATTTCTGAGATTCCAGAGGCCCACATGTGACTTGGCTAGAAAAATGCGAGGCCCAACCTTTTAGCACACAGGCCACCCACATGAACAGATCACTCACAGGACCTAGGATAAGAAGTCTGAACTCCCAAATAAATCAAGAGTTTGACCTTGGGTGGGTTTAGCAGAGCTTAGAATCAAATCTAGGGAGTCAAACACACATGAATACTGTGGCCCTTTGCTTCTACAACTTCCTGATAGGAGAAGACAATGATCAATTGAAGAATAACTCAGTTAATAGTAATGTAGAGGGTTCACAGAGGTACACTGGAATACTAGACATTTTAAGCTGTTGGGAAGAAAAGATAGGAAAACACAATTACTTACTGGAGGAAGGAAAATTAGGACAGAAATTTAAAAGAGTAATTGAGAAATAGCATTCTCAAATACAACCTGCTGAGAGAACCTCCATATCTACAACATAGAATATATCTAAGGTGTCGTGATAACTTGGTACCACATAATTTTCTGGTTGTTTGTGAGTTTACATAGCTGCAAGACAATGATCTTCCCCAATAAAATCATTCAGCAAGCAGGTTTCTAGTGATTCACTCGACTTCTAAAATAAACACTATCACAGCTGATTATAAGCACTTACCCGTGCTGTAACTGCTGTCATGTTCAGATACACAAGAGTATAACACCACCTTCAATAACAATACCAGAAAAATGACATTCATTTTCTAAGTCAAGCAAGGTCTTACTTTCAGCTTGAGGGCATTCAGCTGTCTGCCTGTAATAAGGGAACTTTTCAATGTCATCTCCAGGCAAGCCCAATGTTCAGGAAAAGTTCTACAAATCAAAGCACAGACCATATGATTTTGATGACAACCCGCTCACCCAGAGAAAAGTGCAGCATGCATGCAATCCCTCGCCTCTCCCCAGTCAAACCAATACCTTTATTTCCCCCTGCAATGGTTTATATACTGAAAAGAAAAATAACAATGGCTATTTACCATCTGCTTCTCACCCCATTACAGCTAAAATGTGGTCAACTGAATAATTTACTTCTTTTTTGCTCTGCCTGGGAGATAAGACTGGTGGGAAGGAAAATTATATTCCCAGCTCCTATCACAGGAACAAATAAGGGACATTCAGCAAATGAGAGAGAGATGAGAGAGAGAGATAAGGAGGCCCCTATTTTCTGGTAGAGATGGAAGTGAGGATACGCCAAGCACAAGAAGGCAAACCTGCAACTAGCAGGAATGTTTGAAGAAGCAGTAGATGGGAGATGAGCCTGGAGAGACCCCCCCCGCCCAGGGGAAAAACACGGTGCAGGGACCTCTCAGTACTTCTTCAAGGCTGCAGAATGCACACCACATGGTAATTGTTAATACTACTACAATTTTCTGGAAATAGTTAACAGGATCCCCCTGACAGCCTGAGAAGTTTTTATGAGACAGATTTGGTGAAGTGGGTTGAAATAAATTCATGAGAGGTGCTGGACTTCCTCTGAGTCATGAAGAGTGCTGGAGAGGCAAAAAGAGATGGGGTAGGCAAAGGTACAAGCTGACTGTCACACCTGGGGACAGCCAAGGAGCACGGTGCTGGCCTGCACGTACACTGAGGGCTGGTGCCTGCTGATAAAGAGGCAGCATTTTTACCTCAGGGTAGCCAACATGCATGTCGAGGTAAAATAACAGTGACAATGAGGCACTACAAGTTTTACCATGAGGTGACTTGCCAAGATGAGTATTGTACCCTGCCTAGGGTTGACCTGAGGGAGTTTACCTCATGGTAAAACTAATGTGTGTTGCCTTCACTGAGATTTCTTATTCAGACAGTTGACATGTACCTTTGTTACCCTGAGGAAAAAACCACTCAGGTTTTTCTGACAGTGAAAATATGATGATTCACATCTTGGTGCCATGTTCAAGAAACTGAAACCATTTTGCATTTGCTCTTGGTGTCATTAGTAATTTTTCTTCACTTACTTTCACTTAAACGCATATAATTTGACCAATACACAGATGCCTAAGCTCACCAGACAGGCTTCTGAAATTTTGCAAAGAATTTTTTCATATACTGCAGATGTAATTTACTTTTTGTTTCTGCACAGGGCCACGTTTCACCATGTCATTTTCTTGCAAACAGTTAAGAGGAAATTAAAACAACACAAATTAAATTTTTAACCAAAATCACTCTGGAGGAATAACCCATCTTCTTCTTCTAATTAAAATAAACCTTATTGTTCAGCATTTATAAAAAGAATTAAAAGTCAACACGCAGGTGAAAACCCTTTCATGCATATATAACTCATTATTCTGCTCATGTGCCAGTATCACAACACACCAAATAAATACATATTAAACTTTTCACAAGCATTAATTATTGAGAAGAAAGCTAAATTTTTGCATGAGTACTATTAAAACATTATCAGAAACTTCCACACTAAACTCACTGGGGATCAGTTTCATACTCCTTGCATCCCTCAGTACATATTCTGGGCAATAACTGTAAGCAATTTAGGGTAGGGATGTTTCTTCCTTGTTTAAGAAATGGTCAGTACCATATATAATTTCACTCCTGCTTCACTGTAAACAATGATCAGTAGCAATTAATAGCAGTCTTAATGGTTTATAAATCCTTTATAGAGGATTTTAGAGAGCGGTCTTTTAATTAAAGTAATCTTGGTCTCTCTATAGAAATATAGCACAGGAATTGGGTTGTTTTTAATGTACCTCCTTCAATCAGGCAAGATAGAACAGGCTGTTCAAGTTTTCTGTGACCCTCTTCCATGCTCGCCAGCACCAGTAAAATAACCTTTCTCACTCCATGGTACCATGAGCAGTCAGCAGATGGACACAACTGGTGGATGCTCTTCCATTACAGAACTCTACAAGGTTGCTCATTCACACACAGCAGGCAGAAACGTGTGCTGTGCCTGTGTTAAGCATTTTGTGCTCAGTGGTGAATAAGCTCTCAGCTGCTACTCCTGGCATTTCCACCAGGATAACAGAATACATCTGCAGGCACGTCCTGGCCAAGATCGGACGTCTCAAATCTGCCCTGCACCACCATTATGGGTGCCTTTGGATGATCACATTAGGACTTCAAGAATGCGGGAGACCCGTGCATCTACATCAGTCTCCAGGAAGCTGGGTCACATATCAGGCAGGAGTTAAGCAGGTACAGGTGAACATCTAGCTTTGGCCTTGGATGCTCCTCTCAACCATCTCAGAAGACTAAAGCTTTCCAGGCTTCCAGCTACATGAACACTGGATGTCTGTGTAGAAATAGTTTTGTAGTCACAACTACTACAGTGATGACAAACACACAAGCATAAAAAACACCTTCTTCTCCATCTCCAAGAGCACTTCAAAGGTCAGAAATGTTTTTCCACCTGATTCATTTGTTTTCTCTGTAGGACAAATTTATGGATTACGTAGTTGCTCTGAGTTGGAATATGCAAAGACAGTATTAGCAACCAATGCAATGAATTCATTATATAATGCAGTAAAAGATGGCCCAGGGTTTCTTCTATTTCAGACGTTTGGGTCATGCTTCCAACCTTTATTGTACTGACAGAAAGGTTAAAAAATTAGTATCCTAGTGGAACCCAAGATCCTCTTAGCCATTACCTTCATTTTGGGAGCTAGAAAAATGTCAAATATTATAAAAATCAAAATGCAAATCACAAGGGAAAACAACCAACAAACCAAAGGAAGACCAAATCTGCCATGCCACACCAGGCCAACCGTTCATGTCCAGTATCCCACTCCTAGCAGCAGCATTTAATCACTGCCTTGGATTTCCAGAAAGACACACGTAATACACCTTACCAATTAAAAAATGCTGTATATGGATAAGGGAAAATCCTTCCTGATCCCTACAGAGACTAGCCAATGTGCTCAAATATGAGATTTAATTAAGCCTGTATTATTACTTCAAATGTTACAACTGTTCATAACGTTTTCTAGGCCCTTTTCAATCCAGCATGGCATTCACATTTACAGCCTCCTGTGACTCAGAAGTCTACCAGCTCAACCTCACTCTGTGAGGCACCTTCTGTGAATAAATACAATTTACTGGCCCTTTTGCTTCATTTTCTTAATACAACACTGTGCCAGGCAGAAATCTATAGCTTTTTTGATGATGTCGCCCACCTCAGGCAGTCAGCTCCAAGTCCACATGGATATTGGCTGGGTGATAGAGAAGGGAGCTTGAGAGGAGGAAAGGAAATAATTGAAAAGGTGCATCAGGACTAGCAGCACAATGCCTTCTCAAGCTTGCCTAGACACCCTGAGTTTGCTGGCATTTGCAAAATTAGGATTATATCTATAATGATGCAATTATTAATAAAAAACAATAATTAATTATACTATTGTTACTTCAGCCTCCCTTCTAGAACATCCTCTAATTTCTGCCTCTGCAATCCCACAAAATTTACTTTTAACATGTTGAAAGCAGCAGATAAGAGAGAAACAAAACCTCAGGTCCAACTATAAAGAGAAAAGGAAGGAAGGAAGAGGGAAGGCAGCAAGTTAATAATTGTTCAGAATCTGAAGTCTGCAGTAAAGAGGGAAATAGTTTTGTTCTGTTAAACAAACACCTTACTAATGACAGGGTCTCCTGCCCATTTCCCACAATCCTCTGGATAATTTAAAAAAAAAAAAAAAGGATCTGCAGGTTCAGCCTGTGCCTTACATAAAGTCGATTCTGAAGAAAATTACTTGGAGGGGGAAGGAAAAAGGGGAAACAACAGGGAAGTCAATTCAGAGAAAAAAATGTTGTGTTTTTGGAAATTCTCCTCCCTAAAATTACACAGTACCTCATCTTGGAAATTCCAGAGCAATACTTCAGAAGTGCTGGAACAGGGAGAGACCCTTGGCAATGCCAGCTGACAATCTGCCCCAAGTGTGGCTGCAGCACTGCAGAGCCGGCGAGGCCCGGAGCCCCGCAGCCCATCAGCCCACTGCTGGGGCCACATCTGAACTGGAAACTGCTTTCTTCAGGGGAAACAAACTTTTCCAATGAAAGCTTTTGCTTTTGAAGGAATTAGGTGTCTTCCTGTAATGCTGCATGACTGCAAGGCAGCTTATCAATAAACCAGAACAAGCTCAGCCGAAGTCCACCAGCACTGGAGCACTTGCCCAGTGTGCAGGGGCTGAGGGAGGTGGGCTTGTCCAGCTTGAAAAGATGGCTTTAGAAAAACAGCAGCCCCCCAGGACTTATGAGGATAACCAGCAAGGAGATGGAGGCATGTTCTTCATGATGGTAGCTAGTGAGAGGGCAGCAAGCATAAGTTGCAAGCAGGGTTCAGACTGGATCTGAGGAAAATATTTTTTCACAATAAAAGTCTTTGAAATTAATCAGGGGAAGAGGATGTCCAAAGAGGTTATGCAATCATTCCTGGGGGCTTTCAATACCTGACTGGACAAAGTCCGGAGCAACCTGGTCTGATCTTTTAGCTGACCCTATTTTGAGTAAAAGTTTTCACATCAGGCTTTCTGAGGTCCCTTCTAACCTGAATGATTTTATGATCTTAAAACTCACTGCCTGCTCCACCAGACGCAGATTTAAGAACTGAACTGAATTTGCAGCACATGAACTCATTCAGATGCAAACCACACCATCCCCTTGCATCTCCGTTAAATTGTGTTAGAAATCATTCAGCTTATCATCATCATCAGTGCCCATCTATTTGCAGTTTGTGTGACTAGAGAGCTCATCAAGTAATTCTGTTATCTGACACTTGTTTATAAACCTTTCTACAGCATTTACAAATGCTGTGCAAACAGTGCACTAATGATAATGAATCAAGGCTCCTGGAATATCCAGACCACATCCTGCAGCCACCAATTCCCTGCAAGTTTTAGAGAGGCTCTATCTGTTTTAGGCTCTATCTTAGTTCTGTATCTTTATGAATTGCCTGTGATACTGAGGGGTCTGTTTGCCCTCCAGCACAGTATCATTAGACTTTACTATCATTACCTATCTAAAAGTTTTGAGGAGCAAGCAGAGCAAATGCAGCAACCTCTTCTAGGTACTAATGCTTTTGCTCCTGTTAATGTCACACTTGTGAAATCTGTCAATATCAAACAAGCATATAGTATCTAATGAAAGACTTTGACAAGCTCTCAGCGGTATTGAGTTCAGCCTCTGAAATGTGAGGACATTCAGCACACAACAATAAATGCACTGGTCCATATGGGTCCTGAGGTCATTAATGTCCAACACAAAGTACATGAAGTCACTGCAAAGATTCTAATAAAACTTTACAGGCTTTGGAACAAGCAAACAGAGCAGGAACAGCAGATTGCTATGATTTTGGAGAGCTTTGTGATTTTTCCCAGTTTGGCAAAGCAAAATGTTAAGAATAGGAATCCAGGGAACAACAAAAATATAGGCTTCAAACTTTTCACTGTCCTATAACACAGTAACATCACACTCTTCAAAGTACTCATCTCTACAACACCTCTGCAAGTTAAAAACGGCACCACTGTTTTACAGATTCAGAAGTGAGGCACTGGAAAACTACGTGGTATGTTAAAAACCATACAATGAACAGAGAACTGAATCCAGGTCTCCCAAATCCCAGGCCATTATCTAGACCTGACAGACATGGTTAACATATATTTTCTTACAAAAATTAAGGTGTTTTCATCCTCAGGACAGGTGTCAAAGATTTTCCAAAACACTTTATCTTCTGTCAATTTACCAAGATTTCAATTTTTCAAAATTCAGACAAACATTTGACTGAAATGTAACACAATAAGTGTTCAAACTAGATCACTTTTGAACACTGTGAAGTGGGATTACCTTAGAAATTTTAAATTGCATGTGCTTTCCCTACCTTTTTGTTTCCATTTTTGTACAAGAATAAACCATTGTTTGTTGAAAAGATGCAAAGACTGGGGTCGTGGTGTCTAGAAACTACAAGATTAGACAAGTAAAATCTACCACAACACCTGCTGCTCTTCTAGATGCCCCACACACAGCACTTTTAGCAAGAATTACTGAGTCAAGAGATACCTAATTAGCACTTAGTCTGCATCTGACCTTCTGCATCTGACCCAGGTGCAGAAATGAATATGACAGCTGAAGTTTCAGTTTTCTAGCTTTCTGTTTTTAATGAAAAAACTGTTCTGTCAAGCAAGAGTTTAATGGAAGGGGGGTTTTTTGAGCATTGCCATTGCCAAGTACTCTTAAGGCCCATTAATACACCCAGTAAGGGCATTTAGTGTCTCTAAGTGCTCAATACTTTTGTACTTGACCCTCTGGGATCAACATAACATGATACTCGGAGGCAGAAAAGTAGTTCCAAGTAGCACAAAACCTAAAAGTGTTGGTGCACATTCACTGGCAGATTTAACTAGGATGGATGAAGCATTCACCATTGCCAGCTGTCACCTCTGTCGCTCTTTTGGAAGCCACCACCCCAGGGAGGCTTTAGCAGAACAAGTATCCCCTCTTGAGTCAGCAGGGTTTACAGCCTGAAGTCAGCAGGAGCCCACAGGAGGACAGCAGGCTCTCAGCTCCCTGGCCAGGGTGCAGGCACACACCACATCCCACCAGCCCATGGCAAGGCACAGGGTGGGGAGGGAGGGGAGCTGGGAGCCGTTTCTACTTCAGCTGCCTCTGACTGAACTCTCACCAAGCATGAGTCAACACCCAAAGCCGGTTAGAAGGCTGCCAGCATGCAGCTCTGCTGGTTTATAAAAAGGAATGACCCTATAAAAATAGTTAGGGCTCAAACCTTCAGCATGCACATCTGCTCTTTGAGACAGACTCTAAGGTCACTTTGAATCACAAAGTGAAATATGTGGCTAGTGAAATCCAAGAAAATGACTGCCTTTCCCCTTGAGTCTGAACTTTTATCTGCTCATCTGAACATTTTGCAAAAAACAACAGAAAACCTATTACAAAGATTGCTGGTGCATGAAATGATTGAGAAATATTTGCAGTTTGAAAGCAGTTTCACTTCCTGCCTGATACCACAATGAAGCTTTTTAATAAAGTTAACATCACTGTTATTTGTTTTACACTATGTCCTTATTTTGTCTGTTTTATATTTCTTGAATACTTCTGTTAAATAAAAAACCCACATCTCCTAAAGCCAGAAGTTCCTGAGTTTTCACTGTAAGTCACACTGGTGATAATGTAATAATGTTTCTAATAATAATACTTTATGCTTACACTGTAGAGCAGCTTTCATCCAAATACTTCAATGCATCCTACCAATTTTAGCTAAGCTACCTAAATATAAGCATACCATTTAACAGCTGGGCAGCTTGAAAGATTTTGAGACCCTCTTTCCACAAGCATACAGGCTGAAGAAGTATGTTATGGAGTCCTGGGTTAAAATACTTCAGGCACTGTATACTTCAGTATACTGCCTGTGAAACACCTATTCACAGTAGTTAAGCTCCAGAGCTGATAGAATACTAATTAAATTAATTTTGCAAATGCTTGTGTGCCGATATTTGTAAGGTTGTGTTCCAATATGCAGACAAGCTGTTAGATAGTCATAAAATGTATTTGAGTCGTGAAAGTAATGAATTTCAGCATGAATAACTATCTAAAGACAGTCCTACGGAATAGAAAACATAACAAAAAGCTATCATATGTCCCCTACTATTATTTTTGGTTACTTAAAACGTTTCAGCTGCCCACTCAAAAAGCCACGTGAGCACTATCATAATCTTGCAGGCTCTGTCTCTTTCTAGAAACTGCTTGCACTGTGTCCAGAATAAAAAAGACAAATTTGTTCATTGCATTTTTAACCAATACAGTTAAATACAAACCCAAATACCATCCTGACCCACACAGGAATTGCTACAGGGATGGCTGGCCAATTGTTCTTGGTTTTAGTTCCAAAGGAGACTCTCTGGTTTAACAGCCTCTTTTAAGGTGGTGTAATTGGCAGCATGGCCATTACCCAATAAAATTACACAGCCAAACTTTGGTAACACAGTGATAACCCAGGCCATGCTCTGCACTGCCTCAAAGGCCATGTTTCTTGCATATCTTCCTGAAGCCATCTGGGGGCACCTGTTGGCTGCTGGACTTGCTGGACTCTGGGCCACTTTTGCAGGATGATGGACATTCTTATATAACTAAATAATGTGACATATATATTAAAAGTCTTTCCTTTTTAACCATTTTTGTCCTATATGGAGAGTTAGACAACCATATTTAAACATGCATAGGGCTAAATGAGTTGCAAGACCCACACCAAAATGTGATTATGGTTAGTGACAAAGGCGGGAAATACGCAGTAAAATAGGGTGTGAAGGGCAGGAAGCAAAGATGATATCTGGGTGATTCATGTGTGCCTCTGTCTTCCAATCAAAAAATTTATTGCCCAGGGAAAATCACAGAGTGAGCTGGTGTGAAACCATCATAATATGTATATTCCTTCTGCCTAGGTAGACTTGTGTATGTTAGATCCTTCCAGTGCAGCACACCGGAGGGTTTATGCACCATGACCTGAAACAACTGGAAATAGCAGAAATCCTAGAGAAAAGCTTTTTCTGATGTGAAGACTTTTCCCTCCTCTTCAGGGAGTCCTGACAGCAGTCTGAGGCTATCTTTCTCTGTCTCAGCTTGCACGTTGCCCACTGCCCACCATGACACAAGCAAGGCCAGCAGATACACAGGATTTGCAGCACATGTTTCCATGTGGGCAGTGTCACCATGGGATCTGCAGAATATCCAGTGCTTTAAAATTCTGCTTTTATCCTTCCTTCTTTCTTTAAGCATACTATTTCTTTTTGTTTTCTGATCTTGACTATGCACTCAAACACACAGAGATCATCAGGGTAGGGCTGGGCTGGCAGTGTCCCTCTGTGCATGCAGACTTGTGCACACACACCTGGAGGATGACCACATTTCAAGCAAGATACCTACAGTGGACAACAATTGAAGTGCAATATATGAAAGGAAACATGAAAATTGGAGGACAACTTTTCTCTGCTTCAGCAGGGACAAGGTTTTATAATGATGGAATTATCACTGTATACTTTTTTCCCTGGTAAGTCCCAGAATTTCCACTGTCTCTGTGAGGATATCTTCTATACCCATACCCCATATCCTTGCATTGCAACCTACTAACCTTACTCTTTCCCAATACCTTCATATCCACCTCTACAGCTTCCTATGGCTATAAAAACTCCATACAGACCTACATACCTGGAACATACAGAACATACATATAAATATTCATTTTTGGGCATATAAAGAATATTTAGGCAACAATCCAATTCCCTGAACCTCCTGTGTTCCTCAAATCCTCTTCTTTGCATTGCCCAACATTTAGTACAAGACCTGGTATCTCCTTTTAAAAACAGATAAAGGCACAAACTGCAATGTTGAGAGTCCTGGGAAATGCATCTCTCAATACCTATTTTCCACTAGACCTGAGCACTTGTCAGTCAGGGTACTAGCTTGGTCAGGCTGTATTTGATCATCCTGCTTGGATAACATATAAAATATATATGCATCTATCATATGAAGAATGGATGCTACTATATTGATGGGCACTGTAATATATTCAGGTTACACAATAAAAGAAAACAATTACCTATGTCATAGGAATGAGAATTGGTAAACATGCTGTCTCCCTTTTTATGGAGCATTTCAGATTTTGTCTGGCTTTTACTGCACTGCAAGCAACATTTGCTTTGTGTTAGGTTACTCTTCTCTTTTATTCGCCTTTTAAATTAATGGAGATTTGTTCTATAGTTACCAAATTTTTTTTCTTGTCTTATATACTGTTCCACTATCCACACAAATGCAGCAAGATCAACCAGCCAAGTGCAACTAAAGCAATCTTGGAAATAACAGGAATAAAGTAATATATTCCTCAACCCTTCCTTCAGTACACGAACAAAAAGTTGCTAAACAGTACAAGCCAGCCAACAAGAAAATCTCCAGCATTGTTCTTTTCTTGATCCTGATTTAAAAAGCAAAAAATTGGAAAATACAGGAGATGAAAAAAAAAAAAGGGATAGACAAGTACAGTTATAAGGACAAAAATAAATTCACATGTAAGGCATTGTATCAAACTTCCAAAGCTTTTTCTGGTGTATACCAAATACCTCCTCATTGATTCAACTAATGGAGGATATAGCAGTCTATTGATCCAGTAAGCATAGCTGCAAGTTGTATGTGAGTACACAGACAAATATTAAACACATTTTGGAAACAAAAAGTAGTTTTTAGTACATCACTTCTCTCAACATGGCTGTAGCACTGCTGCCAATTGTGCTGCAGTTTAATATAGATTTCCTATGGAAATTAATTCCACATGCTGAAGGCTTACTGGTTAATGCCGATGAGTCACTCATTTATCTGTTTTGCATTTGTTGACTGTCAATGTTATAGAATAACCCCCACCTTCTCTTGTTATGAGACAGTGAATAGCACCTCCTCATGTTTCCTCTGTTCAGTAGTTTCCAATAATTGACTTATGCTTCTCAAGGAAATTTTACAGCGTACTATATGTCTTTTCATACAGGCCTCCTACCTAGGATCTTTACACTCATTTATTCTATTTTGTTTCATACAAAGTTTGTGAGGCAATCAAGTGTTTATATTACAATTAGTAAGCTCCTAAATTGTAGAGTATATTGTTAATATTTTCCTTATCAGTCTGTTTCCTTGCAGATAAAAAGCAGTTGTTAGGTGAAGACATGTAAACATCATAGCTCAATGAGAGTGGATGTTGTGTATTTGCTTTCTCCATGTGATCTCATGTAATTCTGTAGGGCTGACTGAGCATGTTAAGGTTATAGTTTGGTTTGAGATGGAGTTTTGCAAGGAAAGCATTGTTAACCAAAGCTGGATCCTCTTACTCTGGTTTTTATTCTACTTTATTCTACTTCAGCAAGATTTCACCTGGGAGATTTACAGCTCAGAAACAGCCTGAAGTCATTGTCTCACATTAAGGAAGCATATCTAGGGAGACCAATTTCCCTTCTGTATTATCAGTGCTCTTCATGTAAGTGATAATTATAGGTCAGGGCCTGATTCTCAGCTTACCACAACAATCATGAAACTATTAATGTCCACTGAGTTTCTCCCAATACAATAGAGATTTCCAAACCCTGCAATCAGTTAAGATAAATAATACAATTTTGTAAATGACCTTCTGAGGATCCTGGTGACCACATGTTTGAATCCCAACATACATACTGGACATAAACAGCACATTATTTCCAAACAAATTATGAAATTGGTTTTGTTAAAAGCAACATTTGGTAAAAAGTCTTTTACTGAATGAATTCCTGCACTTAACAGAAAGCAAGAAAACAATTGTTTCCTGTAATTGGACAGTTTGATTAGAGGCAGGTGGTGCAGAGCTGAGAAAACTGGAGCCATGAAGCCAATTTTAACATCAAGTATGCTTCCTTTTCCTTAGGATCCAGAAGCATAACATGCAAATTGCTTCCCCCAAAAAAATCAAAATCAGTTTCTATTTATTATCCCTTCTGGTACTCTATCCATAGTAGAAGTCTGCAGCTTGGAAAGAGTTGCACACTTGATGCTCATCATACACAATGATATAGGTATAAAAAGAAAGACTTAAGATTAAAAAAAAAAAAGTAAAAAGAAAAAGTGTTTAAGATTTCCTTGAAAAGGTAGGCACGACATGTGGTGTTGTGGCACAGACCTTTTCTTGTAAACCCCAATTCAAACAACGCACTAATTATCAACTGTAGCTTTATTACTTTTCTTACCAGTACTCTGAGGAGTCCCAGTGATGAACCACTCTTCTGAGCATCATATAAAGAAGCAACTTGGACTGCAGTAGAATTAAATTTAATTTGTCTCTTGCTGAAATTTCAGTGTGTATCAATCTCAACTACCACATAAGTAAATACAATAACCAGGTCTACTCACCCAGCCTCAGCCCACATCAAGCCAGACACCATATCTATACAAGAAGAAACTGAAGTCATGCCATGGGATGGGAAAGAGGTTGACCATTTTATATACAGCTGATTTAAAGTACACAGAATACTGAACATTGAACTGAGATAGAATTAGTGTTCTTTTTCATAGCCCACTTCACACTGATCATTCACAAAAGTATGGCTTAAACAACTGGAGGATAAAAGCCCCAGGGACAAATTTGCTGCTGGTGTAGACCAACATATAACTTTGATCAGTATTTGGTGTTAGAAATAAGTCTGAACAAAGGGAAGCTCCTCCTCAGAGGATGACAGCACGCCAGGAACTGCCAGTGCCACCAACCTCTCTGGAAGCTGACTCCTCATGTGTTGAGGTGGGAGATGCTCATCACTCCCATTCTGACACGGTGCAGAGGACGTGACCTCATCCCACCCACTCTGACCGAGAGCCCGCTGCACATCTTGTCAGCAGGCGAGCACAGGAAGAAAGCCCCGCGCTGGGCCCGGTGCGTGGGAGGAGGAAGCCGCCTTGGTTAGCTGTCACCCCGCGCGACTGCGAGCGCTGCACACTCCCACTCCAACCACCTGCATCCTACCAGCGAGCTACACCTCTGATCTGGACTGAGACGCTGTGTGAGCACAAATTTACCACCCCAGTGCTGCCGGGAAGGGGGAGGCCTGTGTAAATGGTGGCACTAAACCACTAAGCGTGGTGAGCAATGTGGGGGCAGGAAGGAGCTTCTCAAGTGCAAGGCAAAACTTGCAAGGGCCACTCCCAGGCTTGTGAGCCTTCCCTGTCACCCTGCTCACAGCTGGGCCCAATTCCCCCACCTAGCCATGAGTGTGGGAGTGCCTTTGGGCAAAGCTTCCTCCAGAGGCACTGTCTGGTGAGGTACATCAGTGAAATGCACGCAGATCAGGTCAGAAGCATCAGCAGTGTGATCACAGCGAGGGCTGACACCTGTGTAGAATACAGGTGGATGACTTAAAACACATGACAGGGTAGAACAAACCAGCCCAGCTGGTGCTAGAATGAGAGACAAGTAACACACATGGATGTGTTGGTACTATTACAACAGCAATTTTTTCATAAGGAGGATAAGAACTGAAAAATATCTTTAATGTACCAGGCACAAACTTAGCTTCAGTCAGCATCAGCCATGCATGACCTCTTCTCCAGCTATTCTTTCCCTCAACAACGTGTTTATTTCGGGCATACTTGCAGGGCAAGTGACTTTCTGCATCAGTACTTACACCTTTTAAATGAGGGTAATATGCTGTATTTTATATGCCAAATATTTACAAGTTGGACTTAGTAACAGTGTAAGTGTAAAGGATAGTAGAAATTCCAAGTGGTTACTTAATGCCAGAAAAAATGTTCTTTGTTAAAGAAAATCACTAATTATGAGAAACAGAAGTGAAGCTATATGAAATCTAGGAATGTCTTCATGTCTCTAACACACTTCATTGGTCAGTGTTAGTAACTTGTTAGTTCCAGCTCAAAGTATCATGTCTTTTTCTTAATTGTCCTTACTTTACCATTATCTCTTCCAGAGCCGTGCAACCAGGATCCAGAAAGATGATTGTCAAGCCCATCATTGGTTCAGTAGCGACCAGACAAAAGGATTTGATATAATAGGAAGAGTCATTACCCTCAAGATGGGAAATTAGGCACTTTCTGAGCAACTCCTGAAGCTCAAGCCTTCCTTGGCAAGTCTCTAAGACATCCACTAAGATGAGAGGAAAAGGAACTGTTCTGAACATAACACTCTGGATGCTGGTCTGGAAGAGGCTCCCTAAAACTAGAAACCTGCTCCTCGGCACTGAGTGAGCTTGATCATCCTCTGTTACATTTATAATACCCACTTACTCCATAAGATTTGTGCATTTGATTTTAAGCCCAATATCAATCCACCAAAAGTCTTTCCATTTCCTCTGAGAAGTCAAAACAAAAAAAAATTCTCTTTGGTAGAGACAGTATTTCTCAGGCAACCATGCTGACTATGGATAATCAAACCACACTATTTAAGCTCTCTCACTGTTCTCCTCTTCAGGTTTTCCAGCCTCCTCCATGTGGATATTTCCTCTTTTCATACTACAGTATTTACCTGAATGATGCAGAAGCACAAGGATACACTGGACAAAAATGGAATAAAGTCAACACAGATTTTTAAAATGTTTGGGCATTTAGCTCCCTTGGCATTAGGAACAGGACATCTCACCAAATCTGGTTGTTAGAGTGGGACTGGAACAAAACTGCCTTGGTCTGTGCAGCTGGGAGTCGGATGGTTGTGTTTGAAAACAGTCTTTTATCACGAAAGCGGAGAGAAAGCATGCACAAATCAGCTAGACATAACATCAACAGCTATGCAAGGGAGGAGGAATTCCTGTCCTTATTTTGTTACATCTCCAGCAATTCCAGTCTAACTAGGCCTAGTCCAGGAGCAGCTGCTACTGAGAAATGCAGTCTCCTCCCTAACCTGCTATTTTCCACTTCAGGCACAAGACACCTCTCTCAGTTCATTCTGTTGCAACAAATATTCTACAATACACACACTAGTAACAACAGAAAGATTCTACCAAAACAAGCCCTCCAAGAAACACTGGCTCTCCTGGGACGAGAAGCTGACAGAGCAAAGACACTATGGCTGTTTTTACTGAAGGTGCTCAGATACTCCAACAATGAGTGTGATGCAGAAACAGAAATTAAATAGAAACCACCCAGCTGACAAGACTCTGATGTACTTTGATTCTCTCTAGGTCATCACTGACATTTCACACTCTTGCTAGTCCTCCAGCACCTCCCAGTTTTCTCACGTTTTCCCAATTGCCTCAGAATTCAGAGAATCTGGTTACCTAGGCATGGGTTATATCGACCTTGAGAAATTGAGTTTCCAGGCATTTTGATTTCATGATCACCTGTGCAGGTCTGATCCTGATCTTCTCTAGTAATTCTCTTTTCTCCCTTGGGAAATTTCTGCCATCTGTTCCCTTATTCTTTCCTGAAAATGGAGGCAAAAATATAGCTTTTAGCAACACCCTCAGTAAATGTGTTCACTTTCTCCCATAGGCCATATCATCCCTTTCAGTAGCCTGCTATTCCAAATGTACTGCAAGCAAATACATTTAATTGTATTTTAAAGTGAGCAAAGGTTTCAATTACCAGTTTCATTCTTGCCCAGTGCATATATTTATCTCAAACACTTATGTATGTTTCCTTTCATTCACCATCTGTCTTATTTTATTTCCATTCATTCTTTCTGTTATGCATTGTCATCTAATGTAGATCATTATAATGGAAGTCAGGTCTTCTAATTCAACTGCTTATCCCTCAAACTCATGGTGTGACCCTGTGTGTGTCATTAAGCCTTAATAAGCCTCATTTCCTACCTTTAAAAAGGATATTGCCTGTTTGAACCATTACATTAAAATTGTTTCATTTAATCAGAGTAGCAACACTTTATAAATGTTAGGTACTATTTCCATTTCATGCCAATCATGCCACCCACATTAATAAAATCCTTTGTGTTTACTTCTGGGCTCACACATATGTCAGAATCTACTCTCAGGCTCTGGGTCCACAATGAACAGGTAAATTTCACTTTGTAGAGATCTGTCTTGCTGCTGACCAATTTTCCTTTCTCAAAAACTTTACTCCAAAAATTATCCTTCATGAAAACATGCAGAGAAAACCTGTTAAAAATAAACTGATTTTTTGAGCTGAACAACAGATAATGTAAATAATTTGGTCACCTATTCTGCTGATTGCTCTCTTTTTTCAGTAAGAGTATCTGAATGTACATTTCCACCCAAAGCATTTTTAATACATTTCAATCAATAACAAAATGAGGAACAAGATCCTAGGAAAGACAATTTAGGGATGGGTCCCATCTATTTATTTGCGGCTCAGAGAGGTGCAGAAAACCTGTAACACTCAAATAATGGTAATGAATTGACACAATGTGTTTTGCTTTGGTTTGTTTGGGATTTGTTCAAGTTTGGTTTTTTAACTCCAGTATGATATAACTCTAAACAGTTAGCAGAGATAGGTTACTCTTGTTGTAGTTTTGAAGTGTCTCATTAATATTTAGCTCCACAAATTCTAGTTTCTTTAGCAAAGCAAAAATATCTTTCCTACTCAGAGTAACTCAACAAAACCTCATTTGGTTACTGCCACTGGAAACTTTGCAGTCACAAGTCCAGGTGGCCTTTGTGCTTCAGGCAATAATTTGCTAACACCTTTTACACTTCAAGCCCCAGCTACATTCCTGACATGCTCAAAACTCTTCTAAACATCATTTGCACATTAGAACATTCAAGAAATACAGAATCAGACTCAAGGACAGCAGAGCATGTGTTGTACAGTTTACTGGGCTAGAAACATCTCAATTATCATTTGTCCTTGATTGTAGGAGGTTATATCAGCTCTTCAGGTCTGGTTGCTCTAGCAGAGAGAACTGCCTATCAGTTGCTTTCTATTATGATGTCAGATAGTGTCTGCTCTGGGCACCTTCAGTAACACACATGGGTGGGAGACAGTTTATAAGTGGAAGAGTTTGGGGATTTTCATTATTCCTTTGAAGTAGGAAGGCCTGATCAATGGTTTGACCCTACCCATTGAAAAGATTGGAGCAGACTCAAGTGCCTATTCCATGTCTGATATTTCTCTCCTCTGACCAGATAAAATGAATAGGGAGAAAACACAGTCATGACACTTTACCTCAATAAATCTCCAAGGCAAAATTATTCACATTTGGGCATTTAATGCTCCATAGCAGGAGCAATCTAAGAAATTTTAAAGCTCTCAAAACCACAACATTTTCTCTAATATGCACCTCACCTCTTTTTTTTTAGTGATTCCTGGCTAGTTATTACAAAGCTCATAGCTACCATCTATAACTCAATAAGAATGCAGGTACTTTTCTGTCCTGGCCCCTTAGATATTTCCCCTCAGCCAACATTCATGAGTTTTTTCTAGGATTTTGTTTTCTAAAATTTTCCTTCTTTCTACATCAAAGCTATCTATTTTTTAGGTCACCTGGTGTCTCAAGGGCTCACCACTAGTTTCTTCTTGTCTGATTTTCAAACCTCCTGGAGAGATGTCTGCCCACTAACCACTATCAAAGAGCAAGTAGGGGCTCCAGAAGATCTGACACCTCAGCAACTATTTTGTTTGTTCTCAAAGACTGAGTGACTACTATCTTTCATTCATGACCCAAAGATAATTATACACATTTACCAGCCCAAAGAGCACTGCTACATAAATACAAGTGCTAGCATTACACAGATTGTTACATCTATCCAAGATGGATACCACTTTTCTCTTGTTTTCTGCAAGTCTTTCTTTGACTTCAGGCCTTAATTTTTCCTTCTTCCCTACAGGAGGATGTTTCTCCCTGTGCTCTGTTTTCACAGCAGTACAGCATTTCCCAAGAGGTTATGGATTTATTTGGCAACATCAGGCTCTTCTACTCCATCTTTTCCACAAGTTCCTTACACCTACAGCTCAGTCATCAGCCTGCTGCGACTTTCACTCCTCATGCTGCTCTATCCCCAGTCCACTGAGCTGGCTTCTACTTCCCATATATCTACTTGAGAAGTGCTAAGTAGCACAACTTGCTCAAACCTCTGACTTTTGCACTCACACAGCTTTGGAGGCCTCATCCCAAGGCACATCTCCCTGCAGTGAAATACCCACTTCTTTAGACTCACACACGGCAGACTCATTCCCCGGGAAAAAAAAAAAGGAAAAGGGCTTGTTTCACCTACAGACCTTACAGGCTCAGCTGATCCCCTGGTAGAGGAAGACATGTAGAATATGTATTGCTGCCATAAATTGTAGGTAGTTAAAAGAAAAAGAACCCCGTGGAGATATCTGAAATCTAATCTCAGACAGGCAGCAATCTAAAATAAACTACAGCTGGTGTTTCAGCTTTGATTCTGCTGCCACCAAAGGCAAATGGCACAATTCCCATTGATTCCAATTAAATCATAGACTAGGTCCTCTTCTTACTCATCTTTCTTTTTTTGATGCCTCTATCTGATTTTGAGTTGTAAATTTCCCTGCAATACTTCTCTCAGGACCATAAAAAATTTCTGAGAAATCCATACAAGTGCAAATCTTGGTACTATTTTTTAATAAGAAAATATGGAAGATTTTTAACTCTCCTAATTAATGGCATAAAAGGAAAAGCAGCATGGTTTTGTGCTAATGGTTTAGTTGGTTTCAGTTAGGGCTAGAATCTGTCCTAAGAAACACCATACCTTCTGTACATCTCTACACTTCAGAAAAAAGCACTCTCTTATGACAGTAAATACATAAATGCAAGAATGCAACTTTTAACCATTTTGCAGCTGGCGTTTAACCCCTTTTGCATCTAGCTTGCACTACCTTGATGTGCCTTATCTGAAAGCAGAACATGCACACTTGTTTTTAGGCTGCACTCACACACGTGTACGGAGGAAGCTGTGGTGCTCTGCAACATCCCTGCATTGGTGCTGTCATTCTTGTGGGAGTTGCATTGCCACAAGTTATGCAGCTTTTTGCTTCTCTCACTCTTCTTACAAGGACAGCCAGAGGGTCTCCTGGTTTCCACTTCAGTGGTGACACAGAGCATGACACTGAATCTATGCTGTGGGCAGTTCAGCTGCAGCTGTTTTCAGACACTTGAGGGCAAAGTTTCAGGGTTGTCAGCTCCCACATTTTACTAGGCTCCTTGTCCTCTTTCCTGGAGGTCTGCCCTTGAAACTCTGGCCTTCATGGTTGCAGAGGAAAGCCTGAAAACACAGAATCTTACAGTATTTTAAGTGTGACTCATGACTTTTTGCCATGAAGGGCACATACGATTGCCTCCTTTCAACTTCCCTTTGTCTCTTTGCATGCAGCCGCACCTGCAGATGTTCAGGGAGGAGTGCCTGCACTCATCCACCCTAAAAGCAGCTTCTGTGTATGCAAAAGTCAGCACCCGCTTGCACAGGTGTCACTATTCCCAACGGGCGGGTGCAGAGGTTCTGCTTGATGGGGCTACATGTGTATAAGCAGCTGCCCCTTTGAGCAAACTAGTCTCTGAGCATCACATTTAGCAAAGTAGCACAGCTTTTTCCATGTGCACCATCCACAGAACATTTTTTAAAGTAGTTTTACAATGTTAGATATATAGATATCTATCTCAGACTTTTTTTTTTCCACTTTCACTATCTGACTTTCACAGTTACTTCACACAAAGCCCAAAGCTCAGTTAATGTTTCTGTTTCTAATGGCTGTTGTTCAGAGTGCTCAGCTCGCAGAGGAAGAACCAGCCCAAACAAACACCAGGGCACAAGCGATTAGAAGTGCCCATCATCATTACCACCAGTCCTTCTCAGCTTTCTCCAGGGCCTGGGGGATGCATGGCCCTGGTACCATAACCAATGTGGCTGGGATGCTGGCAGGCCAGTCAAGGAAAAAGCCACTCTGCCCTGTACCCCCTCCCAAAAGAACATTCACTCCTGACTTCACAGCATGCCAGGGTCATATAGTAACACAAAACCAAAAACCTTTATAATTTAAGTTCATCTTAAGACAGCTTTTAAAAAGATGTACCAACAAAAATGTCACAGAGCTCTGTCATTTTGCCTCAAAGACAGCAAAACAGGTTTGATCCTTCTCCAAATCAAAAGGCCAGAGCCTTGACTCCCCCAGCAGAATCCATCCTGGGACTCTGCAGAAGACCTTCTGCAAGTTAGGAACAAGTTTTCTATATCAGGCAAATCATCCAAAGCACCTTGCTGCAGTATGGAGGGAGCACAGACCCTCATTTCTCTTTAAACTCCCTGGATCATTTAATGAAGAAATTACACTAGGTGATGATACCTACACGATGGCAGCCCCAAGGGAATCTGCCCAGAAATGGCCTCAGACAGCTTCAGCACAAAACTGCCCAGAGAAATCTTCTCTCCAGATACCTTTAATAACAATGCCTATGACTCAGAGAGAACTTAGCAATGAGTGTGGAAGGTAGCTGAGCATCATTACCCTGTTCAGATGGGGAAAACCAGACTCACTGGGCTAAGTGATTTGCCTGTGGCCCCACAGCACCTGGCAGACCTCAGAGCAGGAACTAGGGCTAGGGCTATGGTGTGCTAATTCATGGCACAGAGCCAGCACATCCCACCTGCCTCAGAGGAGTCACAGCCCACTTGCTCCTCTGCATGCATGAGGTGAGTGTGACCCCACAAATTCTTTTGCTTGGAGACAGGATGAAATATAAATTTAACTGCCTATTACTGCCATTAAAGGTGTTCCAGGAGCCTAGCCCTACCATATCAGTATGGAATACATGAATACAATGCAAAACAGAATGTTAAAAAATAAAGCGTAAGTGGCTGAATTCAGTAATGCCAGTAGTTGCATTCAACAAAGTAACATGTTTGTGATTATGGAATTTTGCTAGACACTTTCTGAAGATAACATCTTATTTGTACAATGAATGGTTAGGCTAATCAGTGCAAGGGTTTAAATAGTCTTAAGTACATTAGCATAATCACTCATGAAGCACATGTAGTTTATAAATGAATTAACAGCTACAAATTAAAGAATAAGCGTCTGCTTTTTAAAGCATCTGCCTTTTTTCTTTAAGGAGAAAAAAACCACAAGTTGGGCATTCTGATTTTCAAATGCTCTCAGACTGTGCAGTGTAGAAATGCCTGCTTGCACCCTCCACTCCTCAACAAGCTCAGCCCCTCAGGAAGATCCAGGGGCAGCTCAGAGGAGGTAGGACTCTGTGTATGGATGAAGCTTTGCAGACCCCAGGAACTCTCATCAGTTCTAACTCATTCCAGTTCAAGATTTTTTTATGCTGTATTGGGGTTAAACTGGTTTAGGTTTCTAAAGTGCTTGTACCTTTCCAGACTTTAGTAAAAGGTGCATTTTTATTAATAGGATAATTTTACAGACCTATTGAGTCTTCTGAAGTGAGCTGGATGCATGGTTCCCACTCTGTTCTCCCTCATTCCTACACCTCTTTTTCATGTATTAAGCAAAGGAGGATGATGACTTCTTCACTTCTCCCTGAGGTAAAACATACCTCAGCCAACCATTTCCCTCAGAGATGAGGAAGAAAAGTGCCTACATGGCTGCTCTGCCTATACTTCTTAAGCCTATACTGAAGAAACCCCAGCTAGAATGACCCTCTCCAGCCCCATGTCACAGCCTCCACTGAACATGGAAAGATGCACACATGATGGAGGTACAGATTCTCCCATTTCCTGGTATAGAAACTGAAGGGGCAGGATTCTTACAAAAAGTGACATAGGAAGGGGAATAAGAAATTGTCACTGAGAGACACAAAATAGGAATGAGGAGACAGAAACAGAGCAAGGTTCTTCTCAACAGAACTGGTAGTGAAATGGAGGAGTTTGTCGTCAAAGAACATTGTAAATAGTGCAGTAGCACAAATGAACAAGACACATATCCATTTGGGTACTAGACATAGACTTCATTGGCTTAGGAAGGCAGGAAACTGATAAGGAAATATTCCTGCTTTATACTTTATATACAAGGAAATATTCCTGCTGTATACCTTTCTCTAGGCATCAGATTGACCATTGTCAAAAGACCATGCCAGACCAGCCATTTTCTGTTATTTTGTTTTTTTACTTCAGAGTGGCACAGGTGGAAGATGAGAACTGCATTTTCCAAAAGACAAAGCACAGGGTAAAGTTTTACCCCAAGGAGACAGGCTTGTCCCTTAACTTTGTTGCACAAGATCACTTGAACAAGATCATTCACCTCCTTCCTTAGCACCCACCCCACCCACAAAACACAGCAGCAGTGGGTGTGTTGGGGCTGTGGTAAACACCTCTTGTCCCCTCACTGTCCACCCCAGCCTGCAGACAACCGTGATGGAGGACACCAACAGTCTCATGAATCCTTCTCATGCTGCAATTTCATTGTGGGCAACTGTCAACTATCTGTGAGTAGAGCAAAAATTTAGTAAACACGTCTCTTTTGGTTATACTACTACTACTTTTTTTTCCTATGGAAAAAAATACTAGTGAAGCATACTTAGCCCTTCACACTCACCAATTCTTCAAAGGTGAATTTGCCTTTTATTTTGGATGGATTTGGTTTGGGCTTTTTTTTTTTTTATCTTCCTGACTGTCTGGGAACCACTGCAAGGCAGCAATCAGGACACTTGCACTAGATGCCCAACCTTCTGGCCCAAATCCCTAGTAAATATACTGCTATTTTCTTCTTAGATTAAGGGCAGCCCAGCCACCTCTCACACTGAGAAGTATTAAAAATACTTCCCTCAGTTCTCAGAAAGAGAATAATCTAAACTCTCAAACTAACTGAACTGAAAAAGAAAAAAAAAAAAAAAAAAAAAAAAAAAAAAAAAAAAAAAGAGGAAGCCTTAGCGTGAAGAGCTATTATTATGTCTTCTCACATTTTGCTGTAGCTAAAAGCATGAGTTGTATATATAACTAATGCACCACCCACCCAAGCAAAAATACTTGCTTGAAAAAGTAAAGGCATGCCTGTCAGAACTCATCCTCTTCCATTCAGTCTCCATTGTATATTTTTGTTCCTGTGATAAATTAGCCCACTACTTCTCAGGTGATTCTGGCATTTCAAATTTGAGCACAGGACATGCTCAAGTAAAATCATATAGTAGCTTCACTAGCAGTCTGAACTCACAGGGAGCTAGTACTCCACAAAGCAAAACCGAAATGTGAAGGTAATGGGGTGAAAGTTTGAGGCCTGCCCTCCACTTGCACTCACTCACACGCATTAATGTTTCCATCCTGGCAGCTATAAACACTGTTTACCATCAAACACCTGCAACAGATTTCCAATACTCTCATGCTTGCAGTCTAGGTTCACATGTAATCTGTTTTGTATGCTGGTACACAGCAGAAACCCGAGACTGCCCTGCAGGGTTACAGCTTGTAGGTGGAGCTGCCTGGTCACATCTTTCTTAGTGTTCTCATTTCTGTCTTTCTCCTTCAAAATTCCTAAATGCCCTTCTCGGTGTCAGCACTGACTGAAGTTCTTTTTTCATTAAGCATAGCTAACATCTACATCAGGCTAATCTGCAATCATTTTCTGGTTACACAGGCAAACTTTCCAGCCAGGGAATAGGAACACAGAAAGATACACAGAGACATGTCTCAGTCAGTCAAATAGTGTCTTTGCACAAGCATCTTGCAATTTTAGCTCTAGAACCAGACTTACAAAGATAGAGAGGAAACCAAAGAAATTTTACTTTATTTTTTCTTGAAAAGATGGCACAGTCTGTGACCAGCCATGCTTTTGGATGGCAGTGGTCACAAATTCTTGGAATTTCCTTGAATTACAAAACAAGGTTGAGAATTTCTAGGCAAGACTCAAATATTTAGCTCCTTACAGGTGGTTTTACAAGGATATTGCAGTAGATCTTGGATCTCTGCTGTATACCATTACTAATGTCAGAACTCACTAGTTCTGCTGCTTTCAGAATCTCAAAACAAACTCAAGTTCACTGTAGTTGGCTCAGATCCTAACTTTCACACAAAAGGAAATTATTATCCTGTAACATAATGTGCAGGAAAAACCCTAATGCTGTACATTATTCCTGGACCAGGTGACTTCCCCAGCCATCATATGCTTTTCCATCATGCCCTTATGATCCACCCTAATTCCTCCTTAACAACCCATGACAGAAACATGGTAGAGTGGGATGAGAGCATAATTTCCATAATTTCTCAGGTAACTGTTCCTCCAGTATATGTGACATATAGGGCAATGTTTCCTGGGCTCCAAGGGAGAGTTTTAATAAGTATCTAGACTGAGTTAGCAAAGGTGTAGAATTTGGGAGCAAGATGCTCCAGGAAGCACAATTGTGTATATATTTTGCAACTTGTAGCTGAGGTCAGCATTAACACATAGACATAAATAACTGCCAGCATGCAAGGACATAATAAGACATTCCAGAAGATCTCTTCTAAGATGAAGTATTTGAGTATTTGCTCCCTAAGCACTGCAAGGTAAATTGCATTCAGATAGTTATGAAGTTCATGAAGTTCAAAGCTATTCCAAGGCTTTGCTGGGTCACAAGTGATGGATGTGATGATACAGCAGAATAAAATCCTGATGCAAGACTTGTGTACTGATTTGATCTGAAACCACAGACACCACTCTGCTCAACAGGGAAGAAATCCCTGGGATTATTCTCTGAGTAGATTTGCCATACAGAGCTTATATTTCCTAGGCTTGGGGTGCACAGGAAGGCCCATGTATTACTGAGTCCTTCTGCAAAGTGGGGTATAGTTTTCCTGTGCTGATTTTTCTGTTTGTTAGAAGTTTAGGGCTTTTAAATCATGCTAATGTGTCTAGAGATTGCAATGGGAGTGTGTTTGAGAAATCCAAAAATAAAATAATGTAATGCAGCCAAATACTTAATTACCAACATGTGCATCTGTTGTCAAACCATACGCTAAGTGAGTGGCACTGCTCATTAGTTCTGCTTTCAGGAGCTACCAGGCGTTCGTGTCATCACTACCAAGAGTCTTCTGAGTCTGAATCATCCCCGGAAAGGACAGATTCTGTCACTCATGCAGTCGCTGTTAACAAGAATGCTGATGGCGTAGCAGGTGTTTCCTCCACTTCTCTAAACCTGGAAAGGTTCTGGCACAGCTTCCCTCCAATTTTCCCTCTTCAGAAAGGAAAAACAATCTTTCTCTGCTGGCTCACATGAGCAGGCAGGCATGTTCCAATAACTCAGGTATTGGATACAATTGCTCCTATTCACTCTGTTGCCTACAATACTGTGTGATTATCGTGCTCTGCTGGGTCCTCAGGAAAGAATTCTGGTTTATCCAGTCCAATCCCTTTTCATGCAATAAAACTCTAGCCCAGGGAAACAGAAGGGGGCCTGTGATGCACAGCAGTAAAAGAGGTCCACTTACTATTTAGCTGACCCATTAATTTGGCAGTGGGTTTGAAATGCTCTTCCAAAGTTGCTGACTGATAAGTCCTTTCAAACCTTTAAGGGCAAATGGACTTTGAAAACTTTCTGCACTATGTCCACATGAAGGAAATGCCAGCTGGGATCTAAAGAAAAGAGCAGAGCATTACTACCAGGAAAACAAGCCACAAGTGCCAAAGAAAGGTTAGAAAGGATCTGAGCAATCCCAAATATGGGTTGCAGCCTGATAAGACATTACAGCAAAAGCTCTACAGAACTGGCTGCTCCAATAGACACTGAATGTATGTCCTGGTTAGCTCTTGCAGTGTTGAGGGTCTAGGGCTGGCTCACTCCTTTCTAGGGATTGTCCAGGAATGGGGCTGATCCCCACGGCTCATGCAGTCAGTGTAGCCTCCTCTGGTTTCAGGTACGCTGCAGAAGGGCACTGTTTGCCTCACACCTAACTCTGGCTGTTCTCCTTTGGCAGCTGTCCACCTGTCCTGGTGTGCAAGAGCTGATCCAGCCCACACTGAGGATGCAACAGAGAATCAAGGAACCACAGCTGGGCTTCATCCCAGGTACAGCTTTGCTAGTTTCCAGTTGCATCCCAGCCCAGATCCACTCAGTTCTCCCCCTTTCTCTGAACCAGAAAGGCACAACTTAGGTCTCTTCCCTCACTTTTGAAATTACTTGTGGGTGTTTAGACAGGGTTCTTTATAAAGGAAAAACTCAGCAGTTAGCCAACACTGAATGTGGCCAAGCCCAGGCTATGGTAGTGACACTGGGCACAGCAATTTGAGGTTGTCCCTAGGTTGCTGCTACAGAGCTAGAGAGGGCAGCAATTCCCCTTCCTTCCCTGTGCCCCACTTTTCTGTGGAACAAAACATGCAAACCAAATTTTTCTCTTTTTTTTCAAACAGCTGAAGATGGCCCAAGTACACCTTTCCACTCATAATCAAATACACATTTTCTTTTCAGTACGGTGGCTCCCAAGAGCTAAAGTTCAAGCTGGAACACTTAAACAGACAGCTTAAATCACCAGTAGGACACCTCCAGTGCTGACACTGATGTACCCAGCTTGGAGCTGTTCAGGGCTTGGACAGTACTAGCTCTCCGTGCTCCAGAATTCCCCTCTGCAAGTTTTCCTGTCCCTGCCAGCTGCAGCAACCAACACTGCCTACAGCAAATGTGTCACATATAGGTAGGTCACTAAATATCATGCCCAAATGCAACACAGGACCAGATGCCATTAAGGAAAAAAAAAAATGAAAAAGAAAAAATCTTGTTGATGTAAGCACTATGCTTTTACTTCCCCAAGTCTGACAGGCCTCCTACACAGCCAGCAGCAAGTAGTTATTTCCCTTGTAATATCATCAACTTCCAGTAATGTTCACTTGCCTGTTTTTAATACCCTCTACAGTCCTTCCTACCATCATGTGATAAATCCCTTCCCCTCTACCATTTCATAACTGTCCAGATCTTTTCCTCTCTCTCCCCAGCACATCTGGTTTCTAGACCATTCTCCACTTCTTTCTGTTAGCATTTTTAAAGCTTATCTAGGGCTCAATAGACTTTTTTTCCCCTTCTTGGTGGTGAAGGGAGGAGGAGGGGGGACCTGCTGTTTAGCTGGCTTTGGCAAGCCTGGACAGCTCTAGCTGAACTCCCCAGCCCTCTGCCAAGAACAGTCTAAATAGGAGCACCAGAAACATCTTTTAATGTCATTTGTATTAATATTTTTGGAATTAAGCAGACTTGAAACTGCTTTAAAAACATTAAAAAACAGAGGGAAATGGTTGGCAACCATGTGAAGCTCAAACTGTACCACATACAGTATTGTCATAAGTGGCTATAACACAAGCATCTAAGCTATTTGTACCAAAGGACTATTTTTCCATGACTTTATTTAGAAAAGATGTTCTTAAAACAAGACTTCTCTCAGGTTCTGGACTGAAGAAACCATTCCTATCTTTGCTCATCCTAAGCAAAATACAACAGTTCAATGTATGACATGTTCTTGAGAAGACGACCCTGTCCCCTCAAGGTATATCCGAAAGAAAAAAAAGGCAGACAAGGATGAAAAGGACTTTTATGCCTTTTGCCTCTCCAGCTCCTTTCCCTAGTCACATGTTCTTCATGCCAGAGAAGCAGGGTGAGTCTCAGAAAGGCTCCTGGCTTGCTACCTACTCTCATCATCAGGCCCAAACAGTTCCTTAGAATTTTACTCTGTCTGCCTTAACCTTTCTTCTGTGATCATCAGAGGTTTCCTCTGTGCTCACTGGACCGCCAGCTTTAACATCTTACAAGATCAGACAAGGGATCACTCAACCAGCATTTTCAAGGAGAGTTACAGCCAGCCACCCTCCTTCCGTCTCAATCTTTGGCTTCAGAAGGGTAGAGACAACTCTAAGGGATAGACTCAAAAGATCACCTTAGAAAAGCACAATCAAGGTTTTAGGCTGGTTTTCTGATGTCCAAAGCAAATACAAATTAGGCAATGAAAATATCAGGTATAAAGAAACTGGGTACTGGAGACACTTCTCATGTAGAAATGGGGCTGGACAGGGAGAGGGGTTGTTAAGCCCTGGGTCTTGGGCACTGCATAGTTCACAACTTAATGCCACCTTTCTCTTCTTCTTCCCACACAGAGTGCAGCATAAAGGCTTCAGATAGTGCTGCAAGGATGTCACATAAGTACCCCAGTGAGACAAAGGAGCTGCCCCCAGTAACAGCAGCTATCTGGCTATCAGTCTAGCCACTGGCTACCCTCAGCTTGGGTTTGTCTCTCCAACAGGATGATCACAAACGCCTGAACTTCAGTATGGATACAGCCAGCAGGTCTACTTTGGGACAGGATCCACAGCAACTTGCAACCACAAGAGAAAAGCCTCCTTACAATAACAAAACATAGGTTTAGAAGCATGAAAGAAAGCAAAATAATCTGTGGGAGTAATCTAGATATCTATGCACACTTTAGGAGGGAAAACAGATAAGAATCTTTCAGGTGAATTAGAGGTCATACACTTGCATAGGAATAATGCTTCTTGAGTCTAAAATAATTTCATGATTAACATCTGCTTTCTTGGCCAAGGAATGCTGGTTTCTGTTTTCCATAGCCCAACCCTTGTTCCTAGCTTCTAGACAGGTTTTTGCATTTTAGTTGTCTCTGTAAATCATATTCATTCCAATTCAGTTTACATTTAATAAATATTTCAGTCTCTTATTTGACCCCTTAAATTTATTCTCTTGTTTAAGATTTCTACTAGACTTCTGCTAATCTCTCTCAGTTGCTATTATCAATATGGATTGCAGCCTAATTCATTTTGTCACAGACAGAAGACAAGGATTCTGCATTTCACAATGGTTTAGAAGTCCCCCAAAGCTTGAAAGGAACTTGACAAAGTCTTGAAATTGTTTCTAAAGAGAATTTTTCTGAGGGTCTAGAAAGACTAAAAAAATTCCCTTTTTTTTTTTTTTTCATCAAGGGGAGCACCTTTCTCCTAAAGAAAATCAAAAGCTGCCAAACAAGTGTCATTATTTGAAGGTTGGTTCGGGATAATGTAAAAGTTGCCTTCGGCTTCTATGACAAAAGCAGCCCAGTCCTGGGGATCTGTTAAGTATGTGCCTCATTTACAAGTGTGACTTGATAATCTGCAGTACTGAAAAGCTTTTCTTTCTAGGAAGGCAAGAAGGTTGTACACTCAGACTTCTCCTCATACTTTTTGGGAACTGGGAGAGCTTAAACATGACTGACACAATCTGCACTTTTCCAGAATGCAGTGAGTTTTGTTTGTTTTTTTTTAAATTTCTTTCTGCCATATGCTAAATGTGACTACCATTTTACATTATTATAATATTTTGAGTTGGTTTGATTTGCTGTACCTTGTTGCTTCTGTAAAACAATATCTATGAAGGAAATTTGATAAAGTAATTTTATGTCTTCTATTCATTGCTACTACTTTTGCTTGCTGACAAATTAAATTCTAGTCATCTGAGTCAGCCTCTTATTTGAGATCATCATCCCATCTCCTCGTTTTGTCAAATAAATATGCTTGTATGTGTAACTACACATAGAAAGCTACAAATTATCTACGTGACACTCTCTCGCTTTGCAAATTAGAAAAAATTAGTTCTTCTAGAGTAATTTACTTAGGTTCACAATCACTTTCCATCCCAATTTTCAAAGCTATATCATTACCAAACTTCTACTGCCTTCTGCATACAGAAGGTATTTTATTAGCTGAGACCCACTTCCTTGCTTCAAAGTTATCACAGCCAAAAGAGCCTGGCTATGAGCGGGAAGTGGCAGCTCAGAGAATTGCCTTGTGAATGCATCCACATGATGGTCTGTACCAGCACAAGTGTGTGTGGGTGTGTGTTGAGCAGGGCACTGACCCTTTTGCTGTTCACACACCGTCCAGCCGAGCAGTCTGCCCTGCACTTCCCGCGGCGCCCAAGGCCTGCACGAATCCCTCTGCTCATTGAGCAGCCTGTGATGGGCCAGGTGATCTGACCTGCTCCAGAAGGCAGCTCAGATCCTGGCAGTGTTGTTCTGAGACAAACAAATAAAACAAAAGTCCAAGCCAAGAATTCCAGGAAGGACTGAAGGAACAGTAGGACGCGGCCCAGAGTCAGAGGCATATGGGCTACTGCACCAGGCAACCAAAAAGGGCCAGGGCATGGGCCCAAGCACTGGCACAGCATCACCCGTTGCTCAACTCTCAGTGCTGTCCTTGGCACAGATTTGTTCCAGGGAACCAGCTCTCCCTCACACAATGCCTGGACACTTCCAGCAATAACCAGGGATCATTCCCAAAGCATTTTGATGGGAGACCTTGTTAGGGTGGGAGAGGAAAAGAGTTTATGTTCTAAAGCAGTGACACTCCAGCTGACCTTGTGGCCAATGAGTATACCCTGGCTATTTTATTCACTAATGTAGAAGCAATCTTGAATACCACAATTCATTCAGCACAGAGAACTTGCCAGGATGGGAACTGCCTCTTACTAGGACTGCGCCAACCACCCCAACACAGCAAACTCAGCTTTTTTCTATTCTTTTGCTCCCTGAGATATTTCTGTAGTCTATTTAATCTCCCCTCAGTCTTCATGCATTGTCTGGGCTGATTTTTAATTGACCAGAAAATTACATGACTGCATCTATTAGGCCAAAGCACTATTTCACCTTGATGTGGCCCTCGAACTGAAATTGTAGATTGAATTTCCAAGCAGCAATCTTCTACCTTACAAAACCCTCCTCCTCTCTCATGGTCACTCTGCCCCTGAATCTAAGCTTCTCCTCTTGGATTCAATTCCAAATACATGAAGTACAAGCTGAGATCAGCAGAGGCAAGTTACAGGAAAGATAAAGATCCTGTTTAAAAGAAAAACAATTTCTGATTAAGGTTATGCTACCTGTCAATTTCTATTTTCAAAGAGCATTACAAACATGAAATAATTTTTACAATAGCCAAGGGAGTGAGATATATAAGCATTGTTATGCACCTTTTGCAGGAAAGCAGGTGGTAACAAGAGGACAAAATCAGCTGCTAATTTAGGATGTGTCTGGTTTTTTGAGCCCTTCAATTCCAAACAAAACTGAAGCGTCTCACATCACAGGCCACATGAAAAACATTACTTTCTTGTCACTTTTCCATGACACAATGACACCATTGTCCTGACAAAAGTTTCCACTGCTTGACACATGCAAAAAATACAGAACAAGTTAGGAAACGGATGTCTTCAATCTGAATTATCTGTCCCCAGGCTGAATCTTCTTACCTTTTGTAAATGTATCTGATGTTGTCAGATAACTTCTGTAAAAGGAATTTGTGTCATTTTCTTACCTTTTTTAAATGTAACTAATATCTCCAGATAACTTCTACAATAGATGCTGCTTAATAAGAAAAGTACTTTGTGTTTCAAGCATTGCATAAGATTATGCCACACAAATAGATATGCATTAGGTAGTCAGAGAATATGTGTTAGATAGGCAGGTTCATGTAAATTTTAATATATAAAATATGTAACTTTTACCCCTGCTGTGCTTGATTTGTGGACACCTCCACCTTTCATCCTGCACAGAACAAAGTGTTTCCTTTCTAAACCAAACTCTGTGTCTATCTAGAGAGCTCCTAATATCAGCAACAAAAGGAACTAGGACAATACAACATCAGGAATTGCTGGCACTCAGCCTACAGCTCAAACCACTGGACAATGTTACTTTTCACAGTTCAAGAGATTCACAGGTCCAAGGGGAGAAAGGGTGAGCATGCACTAGAGCAGAAATCTGCCTGCTGCAGACCATAGAGTACATCTGCATTTGGTAAAAGAATAGATGTGTACAAACACTGAAAAAAGCAAGTAGCTGGACAAACACTGACTAGTAAAGGTGAGGTAGGTTTCTGTGAATGTAGCCCAGGTATTCTTTGTAAAACTGATCTCATAGGGACTTTCTTAAAAGTATCAAGGTGAAACAATGTTGTGTTTAAATTGGGTTTTAGCAAATGCAGATCAATCAGTTTTCCTGCTTGGGTGCTTACCATCTTCCCTTTCTGTGGTTGCAGTGATTCTTTCCACTGCTCTGCTACCCTGTCCCACCTCAGCTCCAGAGCTCTGCTTGACTCAGCTGCTGCCCTTATCAGCCCTAATGCAGTCTGGTGTTTGCAATTAAATTATGGGGGACCAACACAAACTTCCTTCCTTCCTTCCTTCCTTCCTTCCTTCCTTCCTTCCTTCCTTCCTTCCTTCCTTCCTTCCTTCCTTCCTTCCTTCCTTCCTTCCTTCCTTCCTTCCTTCCTTCCTTCCTTCCTTCCTTCCTTCCTTCCTTCCTTCCTTCCTTCCTTCCTTCCTTCCCTCCTTCCCTCCCTCCCTCCCTTGGGCTTGAAATCATTATGCACTAGTTTCAAACAAATGAGAATAAATTACAGTAATATCCAAGTAAGGGAAAGAAGAAAAGAAGTAACAGAGAAGGTGACTAGGAAACCAAGGAAGAAATGCTAATTAACTCAAATTGATTGATTTGCCCTGTTTGCTCAAAAAATTAATTACCAAAAAATCGTAAATGAAGAATTAAAAGCTCACAATAAGAGGAGCCAAAAGGTTTTTCTCTGGAATCTACTATGAGTATCTGAAAAGGGATTGTGTCTAATTAGACATTATTTTACAGCAAGATGACCTCATATGATAATTAGAGATATGCTAAATTACTTGGAAATAATTGCAATGATAGGATATCCTCCATGACTGCCAGTTTGGAAGCTTTCATGTTCACACTGATCCTACACACCTCAGTTTCTTTTGCCTGGGAGTTGGGTCTTTAGCAGGTATCTAACATGCAAAAAAGCCAGCATTCTTCAAAATCTCCATGAAGTCTGTCTCCATGACAGGCACTTTAAAAGACAAGAGAGATGTACAAACCTTCATGTAATAAAACCGTGATCTAAACATGTGGCAGGTACTTGGCACTATTTGCACTCTATTTCCTAAGCACAAGATTCACAATGCAAACAAATGTTATTAATTTTTATCTTTAAGACTAATATATCCACAAATACTTTTGCATATTGCAAAAATGTTAGCCCAAGTTCTAAAAAGTGTCAGTTGCTACTTCAGTCCTTTGGACTGGCTTGGTGAGTCAATCAAACTCCAACTACTTCAGTGGCTACAGAAAGGGAGGGAAGACAAGTCTAGCACCCTGGGCTGCAGACATGCTGGGTTGTGTGATGTGGGTAAGAAAATGCCAGTCATGCTAGAAAACACTCACAGAGAAGCTAGATCAGAAAGTCAGGTCAACAGTAAGGTGAGAAACTAGAATAAGGTAAGGAACGTCTACAGGAGATCCTCCAGTATTCCAGCACCTTTCTGATCCACATGGAGATCTGGAAGGATAGCCACAGTGAGCAAAAGACACTGAGATAAAAGGGAGCCTGTATACCCCTGAAGTGAAGCCTGAGGAAAGGAACAGCTTCAAAGTTGCCGACAATGCTTTGAAAGACACAAAGTCTTGCACATATACATCAGCCCTTGCATGGGGGCAGCTGAAAATCTGTCTGGGCAGAAGAAATACAAAATCTCCTCCAGAACGAAAGAGCATGCACTAGCCTTCATGTCAGTGCAGCAGCTACGTGGGCAAGATGGGAAACTTCATTTTTGTGGGAACAGCTAAGGGTGTCATAGGCTGGGTGCAGCTGATATAACTGGTCTCAGGAAACACGATTACAACATATCTTCCTTCTCAGTGTCTGTTTCTGAGACTGTTTCACAAGGCATGGATATGGATCTTCCTGAAGGCAAGCACACAAAGATGGCCAGCACACAAAGGAAGGCAAGAAACTCCAGCAGACTAGCACCACCCGAATACTCAAAAGTACAGGTCCACACAGCCCAGACCTGCAGAGGTGCCCAGATGCCTGAGAATCCATGCTGTTCTGTGCCCTGCAATTTCAGTATGCAGAGTAAAAGCTCCTGTGATCTGTGCAGTTCAAAAACAGGCCAGCATCTGAGCTGGGAAGAGAAGGTACATTTCCCACATCCAGGCCCGCATCACATAACCACAGGTGTCTGAGACTCACCACTGACATGCGTGACTGGTGGCACAGCCCAGCCACCAGAGTCTCATTCATTTCCAGAATGGCTCTGTAGATCTTGGCTGCTGCAGAGGTTTAGAAACAATGCTTTTAATATTTTGTGGTATTGACTTACCCATTCATTGTGTAGTGACATTAGCACACATGAATAATCATAAAATAAAAAAAAAGGATAATTAATATTTAACTTTGCCAGAGGGATGTACTTAAGGGAGAAACCATGTTTTAGAAAGAGCAGCTGATATTTGTCAGCTGGAGAACAGGACTAATTAGATGCATCAGGCAGTGGTGACACGAAGTTGAAAAACAGCTTGTCAACTCTGAAATGACTTATAGCAAATGATTATATATAAAGATGCTTTGTTATACTCTCACACACAGGTGTGTTCCTCATTTTCCAAACACTTCCTGTGCCTTTTGTTCCTGTAGTAAAACAGGTGCAAACCAGATTGCCCACTCATAGATATACCATAACTATATTTTAGGTAGAGCAGATATGTGGTCCATTTCTTGTGCCCAAACCAACAATGTGTTGAACATTGAAGTACCCTCCATTCTCACTGATTTCAGTGGAAGATGGTCAACAACTCATAGGATCAAAGATGTGATGTCTGAACCACATAAGGAAAGTGATGTAGGGGATGAGGCAACAAACCAGGAGGCCAAATTCATGTCTGTTGTAATGTTGGTTGACTGCAGCCAGACAGTTCATTGATCACAGCAAAGGATTTGCCCCAGGGTGTTTTAATTTAAAACAGATTGACATTAATCTGAAGAACAAATCACCCAAATCCTAAACTCTGATCTGATGCAAGTCAGATGCAATATGACAGCAACTCAATCTCCAGGGCAGCAGAGCTGCTAGCTTCAACTTCATACTCATTTCCGAACGGCGTCTGTAAGTTCTCGAATGCTGTTGGAATAGGCCCAGCAAGGAATAATTTATCCAAGGTAGAGGTACATATCCTTCAGAATACACAAAAGCTACCAGGAAAGTGAAGCTTCAAGGGGGAATGGAGTGCAGGTGCTGAGAAGGGGAAGGGGCCACTTTAGGAAGTAAGTGCTTGATTAGTGAATGAGCAATGCTAATGCTGAGCAAACAAAACAGAAGCATAAATTCTAAGACACCGGTTAAATTACAATCATGAAGTACTCTAAAAAGCTTATTAACTTACCTAGGAAATTGAACACAAACTGACTGTTTGAACTGAGCTGCTCAAACAATAAATACATTTGAAATGTCCTGAAAGTAATTTGTTTAACACAGTATTTGAGCTGTCACAAAAACAAAAGACAGTATTTCTCTCCATCCACAACAAAATCACACCAATGCACACACTCTGGCACCAAGGAAGAATATTTAAAGCTGTACGTAGCACCTGTAATAAATTGCTTGTATTTATAGTCCTGGTATGATTGGTTTCTAAAGAAAAATTATGTCCACAGACAGCATGTTTTGTTCCTCCTCGTTACTCATATGCAAGAATGAAAGATGTATTACAACATACTCTTCCTTCCACCTGCTTTGATGAACTGCCTCAAAGCTCTCTGGGGAGACTGCTGCAAAGCCTGTGACTTACAGCTCAGGCTCAGAAAGCAGATACTGGATTGCAAGAGCAGACTCAAAGGTCAGTTCAGAGCAGCATGGGCAGCAGATTGCAGCTCCATTTCTAAAAGCAAAGGACACCGCTGTGGTACAGGTGATTCCCCTCAAGCCTATACCCTCACAAAGGAAAAACTTAACAGATCTGCCTTTAGGGACAAATGTAAAAAGTTCAACTTGAAACTCTAACACCTGTTTCACAGAGACTTCTCCATATTGCATATTATTTAAAAATTGCAGATCACCTCAGGACCATTTCTCACTAAGTCAGTTAATGATTTCTGCGTCTGCTCAGTTTTCCTAAGAGAGTGTTTTGTTCTGCTCTGGTCTATGTAGCATGCCCGTCATTGTGATACCTCAACACCTCCCTGCAGTGTGACAACCCACTTCCCTGATGTGCATCTGTCATACCTTGATCTTTCTTTTTTTCTCTTCTCCCCGCATGGAGAAATCTTCAGAGATGAAAATAAATATTAATATATTCAGTTCACTTTTCAAAAATAGCTATATAATGTATTTATACTTTCAAATATTATATATAACTTTTTTATAATATGGTTATTGATGCTTGCTATTATCTGTACTTTCAGTACTGAAGGCAGAGTTGAAGAAATGCATCTTAGCAAAGTACCCAGGTTTCTGGTAGGTCATACATTTTACTGAAATTTATTCCACAGACTTGTGTAAGAACCTGAGAAATTTTAGCAGAAGCAAAAAAAGGGAAATATATTTTACAGAGCCTCAGACAATCTATCAGGTGTTCATGCTGCACATGTTGTAGATAAGCTCTGAGATCTCAACCTGGACTCAGCAGATACCCAAACAGAGAGGAAGATAACAATGTGACTAACACTGAGCTTTGTACTCACACCAGAGGTGTGACCACCCTGATTTGCTGATGGCACTGACCTGGAGAAGCTGAATGCTTTGTCCTTTCTCACATGCCAGATCACTGCAGGGTTACAGACAGAAACTGGGGCATTAGGACAGAACCTAGTGGTCTAATTATGTGGTAAGCAGCATCTTGCTTACACAGACTTACATCCATCTGCAAAGAGAGGCAATTGACACACTTCCCATTGTGTTTTTTGCAAGCACACATGCAACTGCAACACAATGTGCAGCATCTACACATGGCTTTGAGTATTTCCTCAAATCTATTTTCCTTTAACCCTTTCAATCATTCTGCTGACTGTTGTTAATTACAGCTTTAGAGAGAAACCTATGAAAACACAGCAGTATATTTCCTAGAGATACAGAGGTTTCAATACACACATCTGCACAGCATTCATCATTTTCCTGAACAGTTCTACACAAAACAGCATTTCTGTCATTACATTTTTAATATAACAATTCCCATGGGAAACTGTTGATGAGGACAGGGATACAGATGAAGAGAAAGCAGAAAGATTGTAAAATGAAGGGCTGTTCTCAACCTACAGATGAATGATGGCTCTTGTAGGGGCTTATCATTAAATACAGATGAATGGTAAATTCTGCCATTTTTAGTAAAAACTACTAAACCAACAGGAAGGCTGGATTTGATGGAGGAGTTTTTTAAGTGAAGAACTTCCTTGAGAATAAGAAAATGTTTCAGATTTCAGGTGTGGAAATCATCAAAATACATGGATACTTCTGACAACCAGAGCCAAACTGGCTCTTTTAGCTCCTTTTTCCATGACTGGATCAGCAAAGGAGATCTTGGAGTATCTACAGATCACACAACAGGGGGGCGGGGGAGGACTTTGACATAAGGACATAGGACCATCAGATACCAAAATGTAGTGGCAGCTTAGATAATCAGATTGAGCCATGGCAAAGCTGTCCTAACGCCCCACAAACACTGTTTCAGGGCAGTCTGTACTGTCATGTACATCACTTGTGAGCAGGAGCACGTATCCTGTGAGTTTTCACAGTCCAGTTCACCATCAGTAACTCATTAACTCAAATGCCTGCAACTGTCTGCCCATGACATTATAGTCTGACCTTGGGAAAGCCACTCTCACCTGACTGTGTTAATCTATTAATTGCTCCCTGGCAGGTGCTGATCCTCCTTGTCAATTTCTGAAATGGAGACGTGGGGGATTCAGGCTTTACACAGCATTGTGCTTCAGATTCCCCATCAGAAAAGTGAAGATAGTAACATTTACATACCTCAGCAGGTAGTTTGGATGCTTAATTAATCCTTTCAAAGCTTCTTAAAATATAGATAAGAAGTAAAAAAAACAAAAAAAAAAAAACAAAAAAAAAAAACAAATTTAATATTATTTTCACTGTGTAATTTAAAAAGTACAAAAAGCTGTTTTTCCAAGCAATAAATAGCTATTTAAAAGAATTCAAAACTTATTACACTACTCATTTAAGACCTGGTAAAGAAGAAAAAAAAAAAGACCCTTTGAGTAGTTAATCTGACCTGATGTTTAATTAGAACAAATTCAAAGGCAACAACTCACTTGTGATTGAAATAACATTATTTCTGCCATTTCTTTTTATGAGTTCAGTCAAACTTCACTTTTTGTAGTTAAAGCCTTTGGATACCTGGGACCCTGGGAAATATCAGCCTGTCAGCCTCACATCTGTGTTTGGGAAGATCATGGAACACAGCCCTCAAGAAGGGCTGCTAAGGCACATGAAGGACAGGGAGGGAATTCAAGACAGCAAGTGCAGCTTCACCGTGGGGAAGCCCTGCCTGACCTTCTGTTATGGAGTGACCGCATCAGTGGGCAAGAGAAGAGCTGCAGATGTCATTTATCTCAAGTTCTGTAAAGCCTTTGGCATGGTCTCCCCCAGCATCCTTCTCTCTGTATTGGACTGGGATGAATTCTCTGGGTAGACTGTTAGATGGTTAAGAAAGTGGTTGGAAACTCAGATTCAGAGGATTGTTGTCAACAGCTCAGAATCCTGATGGACACCAGGGACCAGTGGTGTCCTCAGGGGTCCATACTGGGACCAGTGTTTTTAATATCTACATTAAGGACATAAACAAAGGAATTGAGAACACACTCAGCAAGTCTGCAGATGGCACTAAGCTGAATGTTGCTGTTGACACACCTGAGGGATGGGATGCCATCGTGGACAAGCTCGAGAACTGGGCCCATGGGACTCTCATGAGGTTTAACAAGACCAAGTGCAAGGTGCTGCACCCGGATTGGGGCAACCCCTGGTATCAATCCAGGCTGGGATGAGCAGATCCAGAGCAGCCCTGCTGAGAAGGACTTGGGAGTGCTGGTGGGTGAGAGGCTGGACACAGCCCAGCCATGTGGCCTTGCAGCCCAGGAAGCCACACAGGTACTGGGCTGCATTAAAGGCAGTGTGGGCAGCAGGTGAGGAAGGGGATTCTGTCCCTCTGCTCTGCTCTGGTGAGACCCCACCTGTGCATACAGCAGCAGGTCCAGCACAGGAAGGACATGGACCTGTTGGAGCAAGTCCAGCAGAGGCCACCAAGTTGCTCAGAGGGATGGAGCACCTCTACTATGAGGAAATACTGAAATTATTGGGATTGTCCAGCCTGGAGAAGGGAAAACTTCAGGATGACCTGATTGCAGCCTTCCAGTACCCAAAAGGAGCCTACAAGAAAGATGAAAAGGGGCTATTTAAGGGGGCATGTAGTGACAGGACAAGGGAGAATGGCTTCAAACTTAAAGAGAGTAGTTTAAGATTAGATATTAGGAAGAAATTCTTTACCATGAAGGTAGTGAGACACTGGAGCAGATTGCTTGGAAAAGTTATAGATGCTCCAGCCCTGGAAGTGTGCAAAGCCAGGTTAGAGGGGGCTTTAAGCAACCTGATCTATTCAAAGTTGTTCCTGATGATGGCAGGGGGGAGAAACTTGATGGTCCTCAAGGTCCTTTTCAATCCAAGCCATTCTTTGATTCTGTGACTCTATGAATGCAATTTAACATGAGCCCACTCAATGACAAAAGCTGCCTGCACCAGGAACTGTCAGTGAGACACAGCACTGCCAGCATTCCCATACACTGTGCAAGACATGATGTGCACCCCGGTACGAGGTCATGGGGATGAACAGATCATTTGCTTGGTTAGTCAAAGTCACACAAACTGGCTCAACTGGAATCTAGAAAGACTTATGTATGCAAAGGGAAACAGTTACAGGCTGTCTGCCCACGGGAAAGGCCATCATTCAGGCCCACACCCAAATTGCACATCAGCACCATCCAACAAGCCCTTGGCCATGGCACACACAAGGCACTTTGTGCCAGGAAAGGTAAGAGGGTATGTGTGGAGGAGCAGAAGGATAGAGGCCACAACCAGCAGCACATGCCCATCAATAGCAATAACTTATATGAGGTGGTTGTTGTTAATTATTAATATTTGAATATGATTTAACATCTTTAACAGTAACACTCCTGTAGGTATAGAGGCAGGACACAGTGAAGATACAAAAGGCTTTGATAAAATTTTGGTTTTTATCACACACATAACACAAGCTATGGCTCTGTAGGACTGTGAATATGAGACAACACTGTAAACATTTAAGACAAAAGATGGCAGGTGACTATTGTGGGAGTAATAAAGAGGTTTAGCCTTGTAATGCTGTAATGCATTGGTCTGAGTATTTGCAAACAGGATAAATGTTTTACTACTGTGTATCCTAAAATATATACACAAGATAAAGCTGCTTTTCAGTGTATTTGTACTGTCAGTGTTGGAGTGTCCAGCAATTTTGGTGATATTATAGTGCAACAGAACTCCACATATGATGTTCACCAAGAGACTGTCGATCAAAATCCAACAGGAAGCAGCTAAGTGATGGTTATAGCACCACAATGCCTACAATATCAGTGTCTTCACTCAGTTTCAGAAATAGTGATGTTTTTCCTATAGGAGCAGTCAGTTTTGTCCACAATAACTTTTACACACCTTGGCAAAGAATTTCAAACATGGATTTAGCTTATCTAGCCTTGATTCACAGTCAACATAATCTTTCTGCTAGCTCTCAGTGGGAGAAACCATGACTGAGACAGGACATAGAATGGAGAGAACCTTCTCCTGCTCCAGGAATCCGTCTCATATAGTCCCATTTCTCCAGCCAGGTAGCTGGATTACAGAATCTATTTTGCTTTGGTTTTTAATTATGTCTCAGTTCAGAATGCCCCATGAATGTCCAGCAGAGCATTGATAATATAGCCAGTAAGTGATTAAGGGATGCCTGTATGTGGAAATAAAAGCCCAACCTTAGTTTCAAGGGGTGGGGCACAATACCAAGACATCCTGAGAAATCCTCAACCCACCCCAGCAAAAGCCACCCGGTGACTTTTTAGCCATTTATACCAGTGTTAAAAAAAAAAAAAAAACTCCTGCTTTCCCTGATGAAGTTTTACGTCTAGATTTCAAAGGTGTAAAAAATTCCACAGGATTGTGGCACTGAATATTCATGGCCTATATATTTCTGATTAGCTATTATAATATATAAAAAATATTTTACTAATTTGACAGACTTTATTAGTACAGAGGTTAATTGCCTTTCTCTGACACATTTTCACTGCCTACATCTGTGTCACAACATTATTTGCTTCATTAGTTTTTAAAGTGGAATAGCTAAAACTCAGGTTATTGAAATAATATGACTGTGCTTCTGCACCACACTATTTGCTTGCAATTCAACTGATGAATCACCTATATTTCAAGCAGAGCTGGCCTTGCATTTGGAGGAATGCCAAGAAAACAGGTCAGTGTTATCAGCTGTATGCACTGCTACCCCTTTTCATTTCCCTTGCCATCTTCCAAAAACAGTTCTTTCCTGCAAGAAGGTATTAAGAGTTAAGATGACAGCAGCTGAACTATTCCTTTCTCTTTATTGGGAAGCTTTATTTCTTATTGCACCTATTTTTCAAGTTTGACTTGTGGTTTTAGCAAAACACAAGGTTTGGCTAGAAGTTCTGGTCTTTAGGCCATTACTCAGAGGAACACATTGGTGCTGACTGAATGATTAAGTAGGAAAAGGATTAGTTGACACACACCAGCACCTACTGAGGAAAGGACAAAACAGAAACATAGGTTTCCTGCTGTGAAAATGTGCCTGTCCCAATGGAACATCTCTATCTTGCAGTCCATGTCTGAAAATGCCAGAGGATGTGTCTGAAGTGCTGATGTGATAGTCTGTGTGATACTGGCCCACCACAGCAAAAGATAAGAACCATGAGTGCCCATGACCATGAGTGCCCCAAGCAGCCAACAATCCAATTGAGGCACTAAGAGAAAGCAGACATACAGAGAGCATAGGAAAAGATGAAACAACATGGGCATAACACTGCTCTTTTTTTTTTTTTTTGTTTTTTTTAATACTATGCTTGATCAGGAAGTACAGGATAAAATAAGAGATATTGAGTATGCTGTCCCAGGAGTCTCTTCCTGCCCTCTGTTCCCATGTCAGATGAAGGCAAGAGTCATGTGCAGCACAGCTGCTGCCCAACTGGGGCTGTGTCTTACAAAAGGGATCGCTCTCACGCTGTGGATGAATGTGTGAGTCAGCCGGAGCATGTCCTTTCACTTTCTGTCCTAAATGTGCCTCTGTACACAGTTCACAACCTAACTCAGACACACATTCATTTGGTATCAAGTCCCACAAAAAATTTAAGCACTCCTAACTTTGCCCCCTTAATTGTCATAGCCCACCTTCCTCCAAAAATTTCTTCTCTCCTTTCTCTTCCTCACTGCATTCCCTGTTTAATGTAAAAGAGATTCTAGGAACATTCCCTGACCTTTTGTGCCTTCAGTAATGTGAGAGTACAGAAGAAAAACATCTGGAGGAAAGCCCAGATGTAACAGCTTCAAAAAGGTGCCTCTAGACCATGCCTGCGGCTTGTCCCTGTACGGCTCATGGATGGGTGCAGTGTCAGCACTGTGCTGGTCTGCTCACCACAGGCTCCAGCCCTGGGCCAGCATATGAAAGAAAAACCAGCTAAGGGGGTATAAGTTCTCTCACTCTACACCCGGTCTGCAGAGATCCAGCTCACTCCAGAGCAATCAGTGTGGATGCAGCAAGGCCATCCCAGACTGACTTCACTCCTAACAGCATGGACATGAGCTAGTCTTCAATATGTTGCTGACCAGACAAGGCTTATTCTCTGCTGCTGGTCACAGGGGTGATATGAGCAACCCAGAAATGTCACAAGCCAGGATGTCAGTGGTCTCATCCCAAGATATGGCGCAGCTTGCATGGCTACCCTGAGCTGGTTTGTATATGCTTACTGTGGCACAGGCTAACAGAATCCCAAGAGAGCAGCAAGGAGCTCACTGCAATCACCTGCCCAGCTTTGTTCCCAGTTCTGAGCAGCTGAAACACAACTACACATTGCTATGGCTACGCTGGGTTTGATACCCAGCTCAGTGCTACGTTGAGAGCACAGCTAAAAGTGCACCTCCAGATTACAGGAGAAGCCCAACACAAGCTGCCTTTTGACAGCAGCTGCTCCCCGTGCAGCTATTTCCCTGCACATCCCTTCCTCCCCCTTCCACTCACTGCAGAACAAAATCACTGAG
Organism: Passer domesticus; assembly: GCF_036417665.1. NCBI lineage: Eukaryota > Metazoa > Chordata > Aves > Passeriformes > Passeridae > Passer > Passer domesticus. The sequence goes on along the minus strand of NC_087476.1, from coordinate 16,391,200 downwards.
TACAGTGTACACAGGCAAGAAACATAATTACACACACACACACACACACACACACACACACACACACACTATCTTGAGCCCTTCATAATTACATTTTAAATTGGTTTATTCAGAATCCTTTCAGCTAATCATTTTCACCCAACTCTAAGCACTAAAATAAATATACAGCATCTTTACCTGGTGTAGACCCTCTCTTCTGCCTTAAGCCCTTACACTCCAGTTTGCTGGACATTGGGAATTTTGATATGACCAGTTTTAGGTCCAACTTTCATTATGAGCAAGCACTAGGCTTTCATTCTAAGCCACCAAAATGCACTGGCAAAATTCACACGTGCAAACCAGTGGCTGCTTCCGTCTCTGTGGAATCCCACAAATATTTTCTTCACTTTCAGTTCCCGCGCCTCTGGATAGCTCATAAATGTATGGCTGAAACAGAGTGCAAAAACTCGATCCGAACAGATGCCTGATTCTCATTCAAAATCAGTAACTGGATTACTTTCCCTTACAACTTGAGTCTGAACCAAAGAAGCTCAGTCTGCATCCAGGGAAGCAGTTCACAGCTTCTTACTTGCTATGCAAAAGTTCTTACACACACAACTGTAAAATCTGCATTTTCATGAGCAAGTCAGCATTTCTTTGAGCTGTCTCTGGCCTACACTTGCCTGCCTGCAGCTTGCATACACAGTTTAGGAAAGGAAGATCAAAAATTCAACCCCAAGTATCTTCAATTTAACTCACCAGAGCTCTGTGTACTTCCTATACTCTTCTAGATGTCTTTCATGACACGACCACTTTCTCTCTCCTTTACCTTCCTGCATAAGTCCTGTGTTGGCTGGAGCCAGGCAGCTGGTGTAAAACCTTGAGAACTGTGAGGGGAAGGGCAGTCATTTTCCCTCAGTTCATACACATCCTTACTAACTCTCAGCAGCACAGCAGTGTGAATCTAGCTCTCAGCAATGCTTTAATAGCAAATCTGAAGGTGTGAAGCTTCATTACTTTTAAAATATACTACACAGTTCTTCATATTCCCTAGTATACATTATGCTCCATCTTACAGCACAGAGTGCTGTTTTCCAGACATCCAGCCCAGTGCTTTATTCTTACTTTATTCTTTCCCAGAACTCTGTAAGACTGCCTACTATTTTTAGCTTCTCTTTGTGGGTGGCGAGGGAGAAACCAAGAGGTTAACTGCTTTGTTTGATGGCTGGGCATGGGCACTGTCATCTACCCCCACAGGGCTGCCAAGGTCTAAACCCAGCAGGAGTGTCCTGGTCCTTAATAGCAGTTTCTGAGGTTTTCACTGGTCTGCAGGAGGTGGGAGGAGAGGTGAATTGCCATGCTCTAGAGACAGAAAAACATGTCAGTATTTTAATGACTGGACAGAAAAACAAGTAAGGAGGAAATTAAGTTTCCAAAATACCCTTTTTTTTAATCCACATCATGAGTCGCCTCACCTGCTACCAGCTGGCTCACAGGGATTATTTGCCCTTGGGCTTTGCCTTCTCTTGCCACATGCCCTCCTCAAAGCAGCTGTGACCACATCACGCTCCCCTCAGCACTGACTCACTCCCTGCCTCTTCACAGGACCTGAGCAAGCTATTTGCCCTCAGTCAACTCTTGTTTATGGGTTCTGATACAAAAGACAAGTGTTCATGTGGCATACTGTATCTAGGAAAATGTCATGCTTCATACATTCAGTTATCAACCACTATGCCAAGTGCTTTATGTTATCTACAAAAAGCAGACTTCAGAGGGAAATGAACTACGGCAAATCAAAGTCTATTACTGGGAAAGAGAGGAGAGTTGTAAGCCAGGCTTGCAGCATTCTTCCAGCTGCATAACTTTCTAAATAACTTTACCCAGCTGAAGAGTCAATAAATGGTCACCCAGTTGTAATCAAAAATAACAATACTGTTACCCAGAGGGGCTTTTCTAAGCCCCCAGGGCACAACTGCAGCAGGCAGCAGCACACTAAGTCAGAGACAGCAACAAGAAGGGTGAAAAATGTCTCACACCTCCCCAGCAGCTGGGAGGGAAGCAATGAGAAAGATCGACTCATGCCACCAGTGTCTCCAGAGGCCACTGTCACCAACTTCCAAACTCAAAGCAGGGCAGCACTTGGGCTGACCCTCCTACCCCCACAGCCAGGACTGAGTGCTGCTGCAAGCGGCTGCCCAGCAGGACAGGGTGTGCACAGCCTCAGCCCTGATGCAGTGAGTTCATTTCTCCCCACTGCTCTGTGATTGTCCATCTGCCCTTCGGGTTACACACTGCAGCAGTGCCTGGACCAAAGCACTCCGTACCTCCAGAAATTCCTTACTCTCTGCAGTTTCAAGTTCTGCAACAGGTTTGAGCCCTTCATGAGGGGCAGAGGACAATCAGCCCCATCCACCAGCTATATCTGCAGCCAAGTCCACAGTCAGCACTCAAAATATAACCCAGATATCTTCATCATAGTCCAAACCTGTTCATTCCTGATTCATGGGCATGAAACAAGTGGGATTCTTTTTTTCTGATCTTGAATCTCAAAGACTTAGAGCCACTGAATAAAAGATGGCTTTAAAACATGCCAGCTTTTCTGGAATCGGAGAGAAGGGATACGAAATTCAGAAATTAAACCTTAACCCAATCTTTATAGCTGCTCATTTGTGTTGGGTCAAGACAAAATCAGGAGCCCACATTAATAAAAACTTTGGTAGTTTGGACATTGGACTTGCATCTGGATCTGTCAGCGTGGGTGTACATATATCAGCAGTGAGGAAATTACCATAGGAAATTAAAGGCACCAACACACAAATCTGCAGCCAGTAAGAACAATAAAAAGGAACTGTGTAAATTTATCAGGAACAAACAAAACCCTAACAATGGGATAGCTCCACAGCTAGATAGGAATCTCAAAATTGTCAGTCATGATTCATAGAAGAAGAAATATTCAATAAATATTTCAGGTTTGTATTTGGAAAGTAGTAGGATGATGTATTCTTATCTCATAGTGATAAGAAAACACTTTCTATTCCATCAGTTACTTAGGGGGAAGTTAAACAGCCACTATCAAAATTGAACATTTTTCAATCAGCAGCACTTGGTAAGTTGCACCTCAGCATACTAAAGAAATGTGCCAAAGCGTTTTTCAAAATGTTTGTATTGATTTTTCACACAACTGGAACCACTGGAGAGCTTCCAGAAGACTGGCAAAAAGCTCATGAGGCATCCCTATTTACAGAGGGTAAAAAAAGCAGGCTGGGCAACCACAGGCTGACTAGCCTAACACTGATCCACAAGTCAGACAGATTGATGTGAGGGATTAGTGAGAGAACAGTCTTTACAATCACTGATGCTGCCCAGTGTAGCTCCTGGCCTGGATATGACACAACTCAGCAAGTCCCCTCTGCCTCCGTGTCTCTTTTGCCTTGCACCTTCATCCCACTCAGATGGGCACTTGTGGGTCAGAGTTGAAAAAGGTTTAAAAGATAGCAGTGTAATTAATAGTCATCAGCATGACTTCATGGAAAAGTCTTGTCAAATGAGCTCAGTGTTGCTTTTTAGTGAAATTACCAGTTTAGCTGATAAAGATAGCTGTGTCTATGTCATGGGTTTCAACATCTGTGAGGCATTTAACTCAGTCCCACATGGCATTCTGATTAAAATAATTAGCATTATCCAGAATTAATGTAGCTCTTATTAAATCGATTAAAAGCTGGTGAGCCAATAGTGAGCCAAAGGCAATCCTAACTGAATCATTCCCATCTTCAGAAGATGCTTAGTGGGATCCCCCAGAAACCTCTTAGCCCAGTGCTGCTCACTATCAGCAATTATTTGAAGAAAATGAAAAAATGTTGCTATTAAAAGATAGATCTAATTTCAAAATTGCTGGAATAGTAAATGATGGAGAGAAAACTAGTTATATTGGCAGAAGTGCATCACTGGGTTTAGTGGATTCACTGACACCCAAGTTTTAATACCAAAGCACCAAAGCACCAGTGCCTTAAAATCTAGAACTCACTCAATACATGGCAGGAGCCCTGCAGCAGGAACAGAATGTCTTAATGGGTAATTTCCATCTTACCATTCTGTGATGCTCAGCTGGACTGGATTTTTCCTAGGTATGTCTACTAGATTTACCAGGAGAGACAACAGCAACAGTGCTGGACATTGAACCCAGAGTATTCACACTTGCTGGCTCTAGGACAGTGAGACAAACCTCTCCAGGAATCCTCAACATATTGCTGAGATTGTCAGGCTCCTTCAAAAGGTGTTTCAGAAAGAAACCACACTCCTCACCCCCAGCTATACTCATTAGAATGAATGTTGAATGGGAAAGGATGGACACAATCCCTCCTACCACTTTACAGGAAAACATCTCTGCCTTCTTCTCATTTGAGACACTCTGTGAGCATTCAGTCTCTCAGAAGCTCAGCAGTGAATTCCACTGTGTGAGCCAAATTTCTTCTTCCCCTTGATTTTCCATTGGCCTTCGGCCCAAGCACTCCTGTTTCCAGGTGTGCAGTAAGGCTGCATGGCTGAATGGGACATGGACACAGCCTTATCCATGCCTTCCCTGTGCTTAACCTTACAGAACCTGCTACCGATGGTGTGTGTCTGGGCTTAGCAAAATGCAAACAAGACATCTCAGGAACTCCTCCACTGTCCCATACCCCAGTATAAGGACATATTACATTCTGACTCACAAATCTCATAAAGGTTTAAAGCTATTTTTTCTTTAAAAAAAAAAAAAAAAAGGCAAATCATTTGGGCAAATCTTTGAGCTCTTCTCCTTTTGCTGTTTCAAAGCCATTCTTGCTTGATAGGCTGGAGCACCAGAGTCTCTCTAGCCAATTTCTGTTTCACCGTATATTCATCTCATTTGGGGCTCACTTGGGTGCTCCTGGGAAGGGAGCTGCCACACAGGGGAAGTCGAGGCGGAAGGGTGGAGAACAAGCCCTCTGTTAATAGCCCTAAGCTCCAGTGACTTGGTTCCCTCAGAACAGGTGCTTCCCAACACAGCCCCAAAAGTAAACCTAAACCTGCCCTGACTGGAGCAAGAGAAGCAAGGGACACGTCCATGAATAGTGACCCTCCACAGCTGCTGCACCCTGCTGTGGCTATGAGGACACAAACTGAGCTCAGTACATGACCACAGCGCCATCAGCTCAGTCCCAGATTGGTTAACGAGCCATTTTCCAAATGGTTTAGGCAGAGGAATTATATTCCTGTAAAACATCAAATTCTGGATTCAGAGCAGGGACTTGTGCCCTCAGCTGCTTTAATATCTCTGTGGGACAGCTTGGCAAAGGAGGTAAGAAGAATACCAAATTCTGGGCTTGTGGGCTGATGAAATTAGTTATAATTTTTACTAGGAACAATATTGTAATTTCAAAGCCTCAGCCATAATGCTGCAACAATGCTAGAACAGAGATAAAACTGATACCACCTGATAAATTCAAAGTGTATTTCTTAAGAATGGCATTCTCTAATTGCCATGACACTTCATATGAAGAAATCCTCTGTACAAAACTCCAGAGCAGCCTTTGCAGAGCCTCCATCCAAGAAATAATGTGCACAAGGCTCAGCAAGCTCACCATTGCCTGTGTGCCTGACAGAGCTGACTAAAAGACCAGTAGCAGCTGGCAGGAAATGGGTAAGAGAGCTGACCACAGATAAACTGTAGGATGCTGAAGAGTAGCAGAAGATATACTCTGGGAGAGGAAGCCAAGTTGTCAGGTCACACTGTAGTCTAGTGCATACAGTACATACAGTCCGCTATTGAAGTATGCGGCCACCAGATAATGGTCAGGGACACAGCTGTCAGGCAACGATGAAGTAACTCCAAGGAGCCTGAAGCACAGTGTGGTACAGCTGCGGATGTTTCTGTTGAGCAGGATAAAGCCTGCCTGTCTCAAGGGTACCATAGCAAATGCAGCGTCATGTGAGCAGTACTAAATAATTAGGTTCACAATGCTTATTTAAATCAGCATTGATTGAAACAGGATACCAGCAAAAGTTCCTCAGAGCCAGGGCTGATCCGAGCTTACATGGGAGAACACAAACACTGCATAGCCTAAAAAAAAGTTCATGTTTCATACTCATTTTACAGGTAATGCTCCAGGCCTCAGCAGGGAGGGTTCTTCCTCTGTGCTGCAGATTTGGGAAGCCAGTGGCTGTGCAGAGGCTAGGTGGGGTATTTACCTCCACTTCAGCAGGAGCAGGACAGGGCCTCAGGTGTCATTTAACATTGAAGGCTGTGCCCAGACTGAGTGCTAGTGTATCTGCTGTGGAGATACTGAACTTTTTTCATTACATGATGAAGGTAATTACGGGTCATTAACCTGCTGGGTGGGAAACAGTGCAGCATGCTGAGGGGATCCAGGAGAAATGTGATGACAGGGCAGGGCATGTTTTGCTGGTTTTGCCAAACAGCCAGAAAGCGGCTGCTGGATCATAAAGGGATCAAAGAGCAGGAGTTTAAAATACATCAAGTAATGGTTTATAAACGCTGGTTCTTAGTCATGCCGCTCTCTGGGAGGCTTTTCCAGATGATCCACTGGCTGAAACCTTATTTCAGGCTCATGAAGCTCCTAAGGTAAAGAGCCCCATGCAGACACACAGATATGTGTTTAACAACAGCTGCTCAATGAGAGAAGGCAGGACCCTGACAGGCAACACTGGCCTTCAGACAGCTCTAGGAGACGCCTCCCCTCAGCCCCGGTGCCCGAAGGAAGAATTAACTATGCTCCAGCTGTGCAGAGATGTTTCAGAACGAGGGAGAGCCGCTGCCGAGGCAGCACCACGGCGGCGAGAGGCAAGAGGAGAGGGGAGGGCTGCGAGCCTTCTCGTCAGCCAGGGGCAGAAATTGCCCTTCAGCCTGGAACCAAAGGCAAGATGGGCAAGCTGCTGTGTGGGGACTGATCACTTCATCCTTCTCACCCTTCAGACAAAAGGAACTGATGTAGTAACTGATCTGACTTTTGCTTTGGTGGTGTTTTTTTTTTTTTTTTTTTTTAAATTCCATGCATTCTCTAAATAATGGGAACAACAGGGCTTTGCACCTGGGAAGGCCGTTGTGCATTTCTCTCCGATAGGCAGGATATCAGGGTTAGCTAAATATGAGTTCAGCTGCGGGACTGACTCACTGCTTGTTCCTGGAACTGTCTGAAGGAGGGGAGGATGCTGTGGGCAGGCTCTAACTGTATCATCTGGGTTAGGGCCGGTAGCAGATGGTCCTAAAAACATACTTCCATGTGGGTTTAAAATAGCACAGCACCCACAATCAGCTGAATGGGGAAATGTGAAAAAGGCTTGTCACACAAGGAATGCTGCTGTGAAGATCTGCAGTCAGGAGGGGATCCAAAGTTTCACCAGCCCTCACAGTACTGAAGTGCCCAAGGCTGTCTCCTCGCACACACTGCCTCACGCCACTGCCATGTCCCACCAGCCCTGGCAGGGGGATTCTGGCCTTCCCATCATATTTCATGCAAGAGAACGAAATTTTTCCCCCCACCATAAAACAAAATGAGGAAACTTTCTCTTACAGCAGCTTTTCTAGTTAAGCAGCACTCTCTGTCCACTACATACGCTTAAGCCCAAAAAACTGCATAGGAAAAAACCAAAATAATCGCTTGTCCTTTGTGAGTCAACCCACTGTAGTGCTGGTCAGCAGCGACAGCCCTAAATACTCAGAGTCTGTAGTTACATCCTGCTGGCTGCTCTGATGCCACACACGGAGTGAAAGCGGTGGTGACAGGGGCGGAATCGGCAGGCGGCTCCGAGGCGTCACGCAGGCGGCGCGCCCGAGGAGGCCGCAGGGCTACCGCGGGCCAGCAGCGAGCAGCCCGGCAAGCCTCGGGAAGATGCCCCAGCGCAAGCCTTAGGTGAGTGTGCACACCACGCAGCAGCCCAAGGAGAGTGTCCAGCTGGCCGTGGGGGGCACAGCAGTGCAGGGAGCCCTGCAGGGCTGCCCTCTGCCTTGCCCCAGCCCAGCCGAGGTCCACCTCCTGCAGCCAGCAGTGGCTGTCCGCACCTCCGAGGTGCACATTGCCTCAGCTCCCTCTACAACCAGCACAGGGAGCCTTCCCGCACATCCCCTGGGACTCTGCCAGCTGATGTCTTCTACTTGAAGAGTGATAGGGTGACTTGTCAGTGCTCAGGTTAACTCCCAAAACTCCCTGTGCCTTGAGGGAGTGGGATGAAGTGAAAACTGAGGAACTGCATTGTTATTGTGTGCCTGACTTTCTTAGGCTGATGGGTACAGAGATGCTGCAGAGAAAAGAACACCCTCTATTCCCCCAGCCCTCCCCCTGTCCTCCCTGATGTAAGGGCTGTTACTGACAAAAGAACCTGATTCCTCTTCATTCCTCCATATTTGTGTCTCAGTAGGTATGCAAATACACCAGCAAAGGTTTCTTGCTCCTTCCCCTCTTCCCCACCTCCTGCCTTTTTGCCGTGCAAGCACCAAGAGCAATCTGGCCTGTAACCTTTAGAGGAAGAGCAATATCACAGGCACATCTGTTTTTACAGCTAATTGGCCACAGTTTTTGAAACGGGCAGAAGTAGCACAGATGAACAAAAAAGAGTTCCCTGAGAAGCCCTGGCCACTGTGGGGGCCTGGCTCTAGCTCCTAGAGCAGTTCAGGGCACATCCCACGCACCAACTCCTGGTGGAAACACGTCCAGCCCCCTTTGCTTCACTGGAACTTGCATGAGTACACATCAGTGTGTTTGGTCTTCTGTTTGAAACATGTTTCAAAAGCAAAGATTTTCTTAGGTGTTACCTCAGTCTTAAAAAGTAAGCACATGGTGTCTACACCTTGCACGTAGTTTTCAACATCTCCTGTAAACTGCTTTCAGCACTGCAAGAACACATTTCAGAATGCATTTTTTAAAAAAATATTTTCTGTGCTTCACTTGACTGGGTTTTTATCAGCACAGAACTATTAGTATAGCACTGGGCTGTTATGCACTTAGCCAATACAATAAAAGCTGCAACAAGAGATGTTTTAGATGAAGATTATTTATTACTGCCAATAGTTGCAGAGAAAGTGCTCATTTGGGCAGAGTGGGCTGAGGGGAGGAAGGGCTGTTCTGGTTTTTGCTGCAGCCTTCACTCATTACTTTTTCGAGAAAGCATTAAGCTTCCCGCCTGCACTTGCAGTTCACATCCCACAATTTTATCTAGGCTGAGCAATTTTAAGAGATTGGAAAGCTATTTGAGTTCACACAGGGTTGCCCTTTTCACCCATGTCTTCACATCTTGGTTCTAGCCAGCAGCAGTAAAGGAGCTTCCCTCCACATTCATCTTACCTGGCCCTACAAAACAGACACAGTCACACAGAAATGGTCACTTCTTCTGTTTAAACTAGAGTTGCACAAATTGGGCAGAGCACTTTCTAGATATAGAAAAAGACACAAAGGCATAGCCTTAAAATATCTGAATAGCACTACTGTTTCTGCCTCCAAGTACACACAGAAGAAATTCTCCGGAATCAATAAGATAACCTTTTTCCTTATTGCTTATGCAAACTACATGCCCCTTTAACTGGAAATGATCACTTCCCCAGGATCCTGCTTAATTTTACTGCCTCTCCATCTCTCCCCAAGAATTCAACACACAATAGTGAAATAGTGAGGCTAACATATGCTGCAGTCTGACTACATAATATTTTGCAATAAATGTAAATTATAGATATATATATAAACAGAAAGAGAATGTCTGTGAGAAAGAACAACCCTACCTACTTCCCATTCATGTTATGCAAACACCTTTCACATGTGTCTTTGCTCACTGAATGCAAACAGTGAGTATGCATATAGCTATGCCCACAAAGCACACATTCCTCATTAAAACCCATGCAATACATTTGTATCTGATTGACTTTTAAATCCTTCATCTTCCCACAACTACATCTTCCCCAAATCTAGTGGTCCAAATCCTGTTCACTTCTTCAGGCAGTCTGTTGCAGTCAGGGTCTTCTGCCTCCGTTAGTGGGGAATGCTTGAACACCAGGACTGGTCACATCCACTTTTACACCATCAGCAACAAGGTGAAGAGGTGATATGTGGAGTTTGGTATCCTGCAAGGGGGAATAGACTGTGCCTTCCAACAAGGCAATATTTTAATGGAAAATTAAGGCACACAAGGACATTAACATGCTTCATTTTCACACAGGAGAAAGTTTTTCTCAGATTATTTTTAGAAAGATTTACTGGTTTTAATTTTGGTAGTTGGATCCTAAAAAAGGAAGCATGGCACATGGCCTCTTAAAAAGTTGCAAAACCCACTCTCAATAAAATTTAATATGCCCTGACTTGGCTTTCCTTTAATGTGCACTGTGTGAAGTACAGTGGTATAACATTTTTAGCATCAATCATTTCAGCACACTTCTGAGTAATGTGACTACCTCACACCTCTGCAGATAGGACGTTTATTCAACAGTGCCACTTATTTTCTCTGCACTATGTGCATGTCTACACACCCAAAACCATGTATCACTGGCAGCTTTTCCTTGCTCTCCAACACTACTGCCCAGTGGAGGAGTCACTAAGTGCATGGAGATCAAGAAAACTGTGCTGACAAGAACTCACTTCAGCAGACCAGACTGCCACCCCAGGAAAACAGGAGCTCTGGTGAGTCCATGATACTATGTTCTCTGGGTCAGCACTGTTGTGTCTGTATAAATTTCCCATCCACTAATCCTTGATGGAACAAAAGTGGCCAAATCTGCTGCTGCAGTGAACTGATGGAGTCCTGTGTAATTTGACAGAGCTGTAACAGATTACACCCATGGCTGGCTCCAGGAAAGAATTTTGCTGCCATCATTATTATGTGAAAGCAGCACTATTTTAGATTGTATTATTTATTGCATATTTATGTCACTGGTGCAGTCAAGAGAGTGCAGCATAAAATGAGGAGGAGCAGGGCCACCTAGCTCACCAAGTTCAGTCCCTCCAAAATCATATAAATAGATGTTCTTCCCAGAATGGCCTGTAAACACTGTGAACATTTTTGCTGTCACACCCACATTCCCACACCCCCACCTGAAATAGATAAAAAGTGTAGTGTACCACAGGGAGCATGAGACATGAAAGTGTCTATGTTCTTGGCCCCAGAAGTAACAGAGAATTTCCTCCCACCCCCTAAAAGAGTCCATTCATGTACTGCCATATATCCTAGATGCCACAAGGAGCTTTGGCTTTGTGATGTTGAAATGTGCACAACCGAGCAGTGCACCCATCAGGGCTGATTATTTATTCAAGTAGATATTGACCAGTAACATTTTGGCTAATAACATAGACTTCCTTGAACTGCAAACCAAACTTTCTACAGGGTGGGTTAAATACCAGAACTGTACAGAAGAGGACTGCAGGAAGAAGCCCTTGTTAGTCACTATGTCCCTTGTTAGTCTTGTTAGTCAGCATGTCACTGCAAAACACATAAATAAGACCATATTCCCCACAGGCAAAGCTATAAAGTAGCAAACTGAAAACTACTGCTGATTTAAAGCAAGAATCCCCATCTTCCTAAAGCTAGTTTTCCTCTAGAAAACACTTTCCATGAAACACAGAGACTCAACACATTTGGGATTTTAACAGGAACAATCAGATCAGTTCAGCTTTGAACCTCTTGTGTGAGATATTCACTAAAAATTTCAAAGGAACAGGTTGATTTGAAAGCAGAATTAGACACTTCATATGTAATGATCCAGTTTTCACCTAAGACTGATTTTCAAAAATTGGATATTAACTGACCACAGGACATGGTTAAAAGGAAGTTCATAGACAGAGAGCATGTGACATCTACAGCCAAAATTCATATGGCCTAATTTAAAAACAGGATTAAAGGAAATTCACAAAGTCATTTTGCTGTCAGATGTAATTAGTATGTTTAATATGTGAGATCACCTGAATCTACTTCTACTTGTTTTGTGTCCCATTAGGAGTTTCACAGGAGCAGTAATATGATTGAATGGCCTCTGTGAGGGTTGAAGCTTAGGCTGTTTTGAAACAAATTGAATTAATTTGAAATGATTCTTTCCAGGTATGACATTCTTGGAAACAGATGTGGGGATAAGAACGGAGGGCATCAAAAGTCCAGATATATAGACCTAAAGCTGTACCCACCTTTTTGTATAAACCTCAGCACCTTTTTAAATATTTCCAGAAATATTGTAATGCTTGAAAGCCTGTTCACATAAGATTACAAATGATGATACTCTACAGAATTAGGTTACCATTTGAGATACTACAGTGACAAGGGTCCTCACACAAATTTTCCATCTCTATCATTTCTCTAAAATGTGAAAGTTGTGGGGATTGGATCATGCAACCTTTTTTTTGCAGGATGTTAAAAGAGTAAATTTATACCCAGACATTTTATGGTGAGTGAAACAGGCCAGATTCCAGTTCACTGGCTGAGACAAGGCCATCGTGGAGGAAAGGAATCCTTATTTTGAGTGGCATTCACAGCCCTTCCACTAGATTTCAGTATTGTTGATTGATTTTACATGGAAGTCACTCAGGGGTTTACATTGCTGAGTAGCAGTGCAAACTCCTAAATAGGATAGAGCAGATTTATACTGTTTCCCAAACAAATGGTATCATAAATGCTTTAAATAGTACAGTTACACAGCTAAAATACTATATACCAGCAGAGGAGGTGGAGGTAAGGGCAATAAGGATAGTATCAGGAGAAAAAAATGTTCTGAGACTTAGAACATCTAAAATTTACACCCAGCTCTGTAAGCTACAAGTGCTCAGCTTGCCTGAAAACAAGTCCATGCATATGCATTCTCATTTTAACCTACAAAAACATTTCAAAATCCAGGCCCTGATCTGGCAAGATGCTGAATGTTTTCCCTTTTCATCAGACAAGCCTCTAAAAGAGATACTGAAGCGTGCATACTGTAGGAGCCGAAGTGCAGCCACAAAGGCTAATTTACCCAGCCAAAAAGCAGTCATTGCTGCCACTGCTATGCAGACATACCCACTGCCTTCAGCAAAACTTTAGTGAAGACTGAGGGCACTTGTCACTTCACAGGGAGCACTCAGTGTCTTCCAGGCTCACATTGGGTCTACATATGGATGAGCCGAATATTTTTCACTACAAACACTCTTCCCCTTCCAGGCCTCCTTTGCTTTCAGTTCTGAAGGGTGAATTCATTGAAAACATCTGCACTACTAGAAACATTCTGTGCTTTTTCCAAACCTCATCCCCATGGTGGCTCTGTAGTAATGGAGAATAGACAGAGCTGCATAACACAAGCCTGCAAGCAATGAACGGCTGTAGGGTGAGGATACCAAATGCTGGAGTTTTGCCTCCAGTACCTAGCCACTACCTGGGCTCTGCTCATCTTCTGCCCTCTGCCATACAGCCAAAAGGTTTTCCCCTCTGCTGTACAGCCAAAAGGCTTCCACAGCAACTGGCACATGCCACCACACCACTCTTACCTCCGCGATACAGAACACAGCTTAAACAAATCCTGCTTAGCAGTGTGTCATGTCACCTTCTGCACACCTAGGAGTTGCTGCATCATTCCCTTGATATCAAGGCCAGTTGTGCAATTGGCTTTTGGATATTTTACATAATTGCTATCTCTCCTTTTTTATAATTTTTCCCCAATTTTCTTTACGTTTTCAGACTTGCAGCACTAAAGAAAGGGCTGTGTGACCATGTCACAACAGCACAGTAGAGGCATAAATGGGACTGATCCTGTGTCATTCACAAGCAGGAGCAATGAACTGGCTAAGACTGCAAGAGCATGTTTATGGCAGCAAACTTTAATGAGCCACATGAAATCTTCAAACAAGGGAAAGGAAAAGATGTATTTTTGTTTGGGGAATAAGGGATGTGGACCAGCCTTCAGCAGGCCTACCAGGAAGGCATGTGTAAGGGCTTGCATGGCCATCTGTTTCTCCTCCTTATCAGCACTCCAGTGCCAGCTGCCTCTGTGGCTGAGCTGTCCCACGAGCAGGTCCCCTGCCCAGTTCTGTGCTGCCTCCGTCTACTCCTCACTAATCCCACATAGCTCTATGAGCTGCTTCCTACCAGCCCTGTTTGGCCCCACCCCGCTGCAAACCCCATATAAATCACAGGGGGGAAGCTGGCGTCTCCCCAGTGGTGCCTGCGAGCGATGCTGCTCCTTTCCCTGAGCAGTTGCGGAGGCACGCGAGTCGGTGCTGCGCTTGCTTTACTTCCCTTGTTCTTCAGCCTGCTGAACCTCCATTTCCTGCAGTGCCATAGAAGTGTGGTCCAAGCCTGAACCACCATGGGATTTATGTTTGCTGACCTAGCACCCACATCCCAGTGCTGCCGTGCCCAAACTGCAATTAAAGCTGCAAAGGCAGCCCAGAAGTAGATACCCCGGATAGACAGGCAGATAAGAAGCTAATAGCAGATAGACAGGCTGATAGGCGAGTTTGAAAGCTGCAGCCACCTGGGAGCCATGCACGGTGATGCAATCCAGCAGTGGCAGTTGCCAAAGTCGTTCTGACAGCAGAGGCCAAGGGTGGGCAGGGCGCCCGCAGGGGCGCCGGGGAGGGGAGCTGGGTCCATCTGCGCAGAGGTGTGAAAACAGCAGAGCCACAGCCAGGCTCCCTTTGGGGCGTCTCGCAGCGCTGGCAGCACAGCCCTCCACTAAGCCTTGTGCTCAGAGACCATGAACAGCCGGGATTGAAAAAATATGTGTAACCTGGCTGAAGGACAGCAAGCTGCTGGGGGAACGGAAGGGGAAGGCAGGAGAGCGTGGTAGGCTGTGGATATCTGGAGGATACTGACCCCAGCAAGGGCGCGGAGACCAAGTAAGAGAGCAAGAAATCATCCAGGATACTAAGTTTTGCATTACTGTTCCCTGAATGAAATACTGGATGAAATTAGGAGAAGAACAATGAAACCCAGCCAGGCAGGCAGGCTGGCAGATGCACTGGCACTACATCTCCTTTGCATTCCAGGACCTCCGTAAGCAGGGTAATAGGGAGGAAGGCATGGGAGTTGCTCCCACAGCTCACCCAAGGCACAGCAGCCAGACCTGGCCTTCTCAATTCACTTGCAAAGGTGGAGAGGATCCATCTCTATTGTAATATCTTTCAGCCCAGGAGGCATGGTCACAGACCAACCATGAACACAATTCAGAACAAAACAATGATGCCACTCCCCAAAGAATTACCCATTGATCTAAGTGTATGAGAAGCAACAGCAACTGGATATAGTGTCTCCATCAGGGACTTAGAAATTTACAGTGAGTTGTCACAGCACTTTCACTAGCTTTTCAGCCTTCTCTTTAGCTTTACTGCTTTCCAGCCAACAAATTAGTCTATACAAAAGCAAACATTGAATGCAATTTTCACTTTAACCTACATGTTGAACTTCAATGCCTTCTGTGAACCCAGGGTTAGAGAAGGACTGATATAGTTTGCAGGATGGGTTTATCTGTCCCAGATTAATACAGACTGTTGTTATTATAAGTATAATAATAATAACTTCATAATTTAACTGTTTGTCTCCAAGTACAACATCTATTGCCTACTAGTTCCCAAATGCTGCTACCAGCACAGCAGGAGGTGCCTTTGTCACAGACCTCCACCTCAAGATTAAGGATGGTACAGGACTGACAACTGAATTACAGTGGAAGTACTTGCTCTTGCTTCAGTGTTGAAGGATCTAGAAGGGCAGTGAAGCAAAGGTCACACCATTATCAGCAGCACTGGCTTCTAGAACTTCTCTTCCCTGGGCTGTCAACTGAACTAGTTATTACAAACTTCTGATTATCTCTTGGAGAAGAGTCAATAGTCTGTACAGTTGATTTCTTATTTTACTTTTAAGTGGTGATTTGTATTACAAAATAGAGTATGATCCAGGTGTCTATGTGCTAGATGCTGCAAAAAGTTTTACGATAATTTTTTTGCAAAGGGAACCTAAAAGCTAAAAACAAAAATTTGGGAAAAAATGAAATGGAGAGGAGATGTTCTACCACTGTGTCAAACCTAAATTCCTATTGAAGAACACGTTTTCACTTGAAGAAGTGATTACAGAGTCTGTTGGAATTTCTGTGGATTTTACTGGGGCTGAGCACTACAAATATTAATTACTTGAAACATACAGGCTAAAACTTCCTGACCACACCCCCTAAACAATGTACAAATGTGGATTTGAGTGAGATATGAATTCTGACTGGATCCAGTCCCATGAAGGTCAATCCCATGTCATACAGTACAAAGCATAAATATAAGATTAAAGAGAACTGAAAATAAATCCTTGGTCTGCTTTGGTAATTTTCATTTACAGAGATGCAAAGTACAAATATTTATAAACAATATTCTTACAGGAATTGGAAGGTATTCTTCCTTTTCAAATAATTACTACTTAAAGAAATTTTGAGCTCACTTAAAATGCAATGCAACGTGTGAGTATTGTTAGCTTTGTTGGAGAAAATAAATATTATTAAAAATAAAATTAGCATTGGAAAACCTCTGCCACTAATCCCAACCAATCCACCTGGCAAGCTTGAAGGCGAACATGCAAGAAAGTCTCAGATAATGCAATGATGCAAGATGCAGAACAATCTGCTTGCTTGGGTAAGATAGAAGATCACTATTTAACACCACTAAGACAACACCTCCAGGCTCTTTTATTTCAGTACTGAGCTAACCTGACTCCATTTAGCTCACAAAGTGTGTTGGGACAGATGATGATGAAGTCAGAGGCAAGATAACTGGAGATTAAACTTTACAGATATTTCTGTTCCTAAAATTACTTCCCTTTCTATACTCTGCTAGTGGCTCTGGCTCACAAGTTTCTTATTCCTTCTTAATAAAGTTAAAAACAGTTCAACCAGCTGAGGATCAGATCCTAAACTTTTGTTACTCTGCTAGAGTAAAATTAATGGTGGTTTGAAAGCCTCCAGAAGGTCAGCAAGCGGTGCATGGAGCACACTGTGACCTAGTATTAAAAGGAAGAAATTCCAGTCCCAGTTTCTTCAGCCACCTTAAATTTAGAGACACAGAAGGAATCAGACACCTGCAAAATGCAAATGAGGAAGGGGATGTGATGGACCGCAGGGCACAGGTAGTTACTCAACAGTATAAACAATAAGTAAGAAGGAGAGCTTATGAGAACAGCAGTGGAAGGGGTCCTTTAGAAGTGCAAGGAAATGCAGCTACAAACCCACTGAGCTGTCAGTGCTGTCTGCATGCTTCTATGGTGAGTGTTCTTTTGAGGAGGTGAGGAATGCAAGGCAGGGGGTCTGTGGTCTATGGTTTGTTTTCCCATCAATACATATGTCTGACTTCGAGTAAAAGATTAACGAGACAGCTAGCAAATGTCCTCGGAGACAAATGGGTAAAAGGCTGTTTGTACATGTCAGTTGAGGGAGGGAGGGCTCATTCTCGTCTCTCGGTCTCTGAATGAATCTGCTAGGATGCACACCTGCACCAGGAAGACTTCCTTGACATGGTAACCCTTTCCTCTGCAGAACATATGAGCATGTCAGCATACAGCTTACCTTACATGTGCATTCTTTCAGTCAATGTGGTTTGGAAAGAACCTTCCACCTACTTTTTTTCTCCATGTGACGTACATTACTGTATGTTACAGAAAAGCCCCAGGTAAAGTAAATGGAAACTCTATCCAGCAGCTATGCACCTGGTGTTTTTGCATTTCCCAACAGATATTGCAGTTGCTGGAATGATGTGTGAATCTTCTACAACACCTCCTATTGACAATTTATTTTAGGTGTGGCATGAGAGAGATCTGAGATATTGATAGTAATGACCCACAGCCTGTTGCTAAAGAGAAGGAAGAAAGGAAGTGAGGAAATTTATAGTTAAAAAAAAAAAGAAAAAAAATGCCAAACTATAAAACCCCACAAATATTTACATTCTACTGCTTTTGACAGCAACCATTCTATTACAGACCAAAAACACAGCAAAAGAGCATGCTGACACTTTAATATTTCCAGGATAGTCATGGTGGTGGGAAGAACAACTGGACTATCACAAAAGCTCACCTTTTCTAGGTATCAAAAACTGTTGTGTTTTCCTGTCCTGTTGTAATCTGTGCTACTGGTGATCCCTCAAAGTTGATAGTGTAATGGTGTTGGCCTGAGTCCCACTGCAAGGAATGCAGTGGCGCCCAGTCAACCACCAGTACTAACCACAATCTCCCTGCAGATCTTAACTAACCTGGCAGCTCAGCTTTGTGTAGTAATGCCACAAAAAATGGGAGTGCCTTTTCCTTTCCTTACTATCCTTCCTTTTTTTGGTCTTTTTTGCTCTTTTCTGGAAAAATCGGAGGGATTTAAGCAGATTCCCTAAGGAGAGAAGTGACCCACCACTTGTAACACTGTCACAACCTTCAACAACTCTTATGTTCTTATTTCTACTTTACCTAAAACCTGTCAAGTGTGAGTCACATCCATTTCCCTTATGCCATGATAGGGAGGAATGCTGATATGTGGGAACTGACAAAGAAACATGAGGGAGCCGATGTTCACCTCTTAAACCTGACGAAATTTGCTGGTGAATCACAGGGTAAGAACTTGACCTCACCCATGAAGTTTCATGAAGATTAAAAGAACTTCCTTGTACCTCCTTGCTGTGCCTCTGACTACCAGATTTATTGTCTGGAGACAAGCAGTTAAACCACCCCACAAAGCTCGAGAATGAGTTCAAGCCTTGTCAACGGCCATCTCTGCCAAGCGAGCTCAAAATAACATAAGCTATCACTTTTGATGAGTCAAGAACAACCAGTCGCCTCTATTGAACATATCAGACAGATGTGGTTGGTTGAGGAAAGGAATATACTGAACCATCCCGGGCCTTTTCATATCAGTGACATCAGATATATTTCAGTGTGAGAAGTTTGGAGCTTTGAATGAGAAGGTGATGTTGCAGGAAATTAGTCCTCAAGCAATGTTTTGATCTCACTTAAGTCTGACAGCATGCAAGCAAGCAGAGGATCCAGAAAAGCTGAGAAACGTTAGAAAACTATATCATCTACAACTACTCCTGAAAAGCAGGAAAAGGAAACACCATGAAATGAACATGCTGTGTTATGAACCAAATAGCCTTCTGTAGGCAAGGTCCTTAGTCCCCTGGGTATTAGAATGATCCTAATACTTGAGCTTACTTAACACTCCTGACTGCAGCTCTTGAACTGAGGATCTGGCCCACAGTCACTGCCAGGGTGCTGTGTCCCTCCTCCCTAAGAGTGTTGCCAGAATGCAGGAAATAAGACATATGTTGGTCCATCCTGTACTGTACTCTTACTTCTATTTTTTTCCTTCTTTGCAGCTGCAAAATACAACTGAGCAAGTTAAATTCCACTTCCCTTGAACACGGAAGCCAGCAGTGCATTTTGTCACATGGCCACATCAGCAGACCACAACAACAAGCACAGTCACCTGGTGAAACAATCCACACAGAGATTTGGAAGGAAAATTTTCTTCAGGCAGGTGACACCGGACATCTGGCAGTCCTCTACTTCTGCTCCGAGAGCAACACCCACGTTGTAGGGCATGCTGCCAGAAGCTGCACCCACCTGGGATGTAGCCAGCCCAAGATGAAAGGGAGCACCAAATCCAGAAGGGATGATTAGCATTCACTGATGTTGTTCAGGACACAAGTACCTGGGAACATGCTAGTTCCCCTTAGGTGTTCAGTGCTGCACAGAAAAGTCAGAGAACTAAGAAAGTTAATCAGGTCAGAGCCAGGCTTGCATATGCTTTCTCCACAGGAATTACAAACTATTTGCCAAATATTCCGATTGGGTAATTGCTACCCGGACTACTAAGGATATGCAGCCCAAAAGAAGATAATTGCTCAGAGGTTCTGATAGATTGCATCACTCTCTGCCAAAGTATATGACAGAATGAGAATTATCAACACATAATGTAAGGATAGAAGCCTGCACTGAGCTGAACCCTCATGGCTGGCTGAAGCAGAAAAAACATTAACCCCCAGACTGTTCATAGGAAAGCAATAAGTTGATCCTGAGCTCCAGAAGCATTTGTGGAATCCAGAGATTCCCTGAAATAAACTTCCCTTTCTTAGGACACGGGACAAGCATTTATCCCTGCTCTCTCTAAAATGTAAATTTGACCAAAGCTAATTTTACCCCAGTGTCTAGCTATGAGCTCATGGTTCTACCAGAATACTAGTCTCACACTGCCACATATTTAATGGCCAAATGCAACTTGGAGCAGAGCCTTTACTGTCCAACAGGATGCTGCTGTGTGATAAAAAAAATCCATCATCCATTGTATTTAACTATAAAGCTTTGATGAAAATCAGGCTACTTCTAACAAAAATCTTTAGGTACTAATAAGATTAGAAAGCAGAAAAACTAGGCATCCAAAATACTACAACCTAATTGTATGTGAGAGTATGAGATTCCTGAAGCATTTCAGAGGTACATTTCTTCTATGCAACCAAACAGCAATATAATCCAGATATTTATTCAAAGTTTCACTATTCCAGTCAGTCATGCATACAGTGCTGACTCAGGAGCAAACATTAAAAAGCAGGAGCCATGTGGGAACTTAGAAATCTAATTGTACATATCCCAAGGGGAATCATTACAACAGTGTCAAACAGGCCTTAAGCAGGAGGAATGAATAGGTGGGGGAGATCTGACAGCAGGGGGAAACAGTGCTGGCAGAAAAGGCCCCAGAACAACAGGTACAATCGACAGGCACAGCCTTCCGACTGAGGCTTTTAAGGAGAAAACTGATAGCCCATATTAAAAGTAAATAAGGAAGACATGGTACAAATATAATAAGGAGAGAAAGCAGATGAAAATAGCCAGTGCAGACCCCACTTCTGTGTTCCATTAGGAGATTATCCTCCTCCTCCTCCTTGTTCTCTTAGGTTTATAACTGAAATCGTTAATTTTAGATATGACCGCAAACAAGAAAATAAACCCAAAACTACATCTCTAAGAAAACGGGGAAATGGCAAAATTATTAGGGCTTATTCAAGGTACAACACCTAGCCATAGATGAAATACTAAATAAAGGTTGAATTCAGTGCCTTCAGAAAATGACTATTCCACACAACAAGGGTGTTTTGCCTAATTGTGTAACATATTTTTATTTTACTATGCATAGTAAAATAGCCCAAAATGTTGGTGTAAAAAGACCACAGAACTTTAGTGATGGGCTGAAACTTAGGAAAGGCATGTGCAAATCACTTCAATAACACAGTGTTTTCTTCTGTAGGAGATAATGGATAGTCAACAGCTTTTCCTTCACTGTGGGGTGGATCATCAAATTAGTGTCTAAATTAAGGATCTGATTAATCTGTATTAAATAATTTGTCAATGCAAGTAAAATCATTGCAAATTTAACATAATCATGTTTTTGGGGGTGCTGGGATTTTTTTTTCTTATTGACATTAACAATAGGGACTTTTATCAATGCCCAAATCAGAGCTCCCTCAAATGGGGAGGTTTCCAAAATTCTGATTGTGTACTATGACTCTCTCTCCTACATATAAAAAAATTGCTTCTTTATCTATTGTGATAACATCTTTTTTTCTTGAGACAGGAACTATAAATTCCACTCCTCCCATTCACACCAAAAAGAACATTACTCCCTAAACAGCACCACTTAATCCAAAACAAATAGCAAGATATCTAAAATATTCTTTAGTTTACTCAGGGATGTAAGACTCAAGAGACAGAGTACCTCCTTCTTGGAACAAAGGAAGGAGAGAGGATGGATTCAAAAGGGCTGTAATCAAAAGAGTCTAACTCATCCCCAAGTACCATGGTCAAATTTATGAGTGTTTCAACAGAAAAAAAATGTGTCAGAAGGACATCCTGGGTTGGAATGTGGTAGAATGGATTCCCACAAGCCCAGGAATGTTGCTGGTTTTTATGATAGAGCTGTTAATCTTATAATAAAGTAACTATTGAATATATTTTGCACTCAGTGATGAGCTCTACTAGCAGTGACCTCAGTGTGAGCAGCCCTCCCCAGTAACAGGGCTGTGGAAATATTGCTGGAGGCAGGTCTTGCGTTGCTTTCTTTTGTCTCTCCACTTAAGCTTTGCAGAAGGATACTACCAGAAGCACAGAAAGGCCATAAAACTGAAAACATCATTTTAAATCAGAAGGCTTTTAGTGGCTGTCTTAAAGGGGCTATCTGTGTTCCCAACAGTGACTATAGCAATTACATGATGAAAACATCTACGCAGGTGCATAATTTAAAAAGAAAAGGGACATCCTCCCCCTTTAGGAGAGGCCAGGCTTTATATTTCAGTAGGTCTGTTTGGCTAACAAAGGAGAAAAAATGAGGACAGAGTGAAAGAAGGAGTGGAGCAGGATAGAAAAAAATATGAGATGAGAGAAAAGAAAAGAATGGCCAGCAGAAAAAACAGCAGGGAAGGAGGATGAAAGAGAAGGATGACATCTGACTTGGACAAGGGGTGAACCACAAACCTAGTCATTGCCAGTGTCCAGGACAAAAATAACTCATTTGTCCAGCAGCAGCAGGGCAGCTGCCAGTGCAGCAGGACAGGCTCCCCCCGACACTGCTCTGCCCAGCACATCCCCAGCACTCTTGTAGATCTGCCCCTTTCCCTGTGCTGTGTGGCAAAACTCAGTGTGCTCTCGCAGTCCCTGTGGTTGTGGTTAGGAAACTGCTGCATGATGGATCTCAATAGAAAAAGTATTTTAATACAAGAAAAACAGGAAACTCAAGCACGTTTTGAGTCTAATTCAATTTCAGTTCCGTGATTCCTTTATTTTCTATGGACAAAAGGCATGTAACAAAATTATGAACTGGGACGTGAAGAAAGCAGAACTGTGCACATGACAGATAAAACTGGCTCATTATGTGAAAACTGAAGCCATGCAAAATAAAAATGCAGAGCAGATTAGAGCACCTCTCATCCAAAAACCAGTTAGGACCAGTCAAGCACATCCCAGCACCTGGACAGAGTTTGATCAGAACATATATGAACTGGCACAGGTCACAGTTTCACAAGAGGAGACCAGGTTATGAAGAAATGCAAATATTCTTTCTTCATTTTAAGCTGTAAGCAACCTCTGGTTTAGGAATCTTCAGAGAAAAAGTACAAGGTACCAGTTCAATGTCAGCTGCCTCACACTCTCTTTGCAATATCACCAGTGCATTTTAGTGCTAATGTACTAAAGCATGACACTAGCTAAAGATAACCACATTCTATTGAGAAACATAACAATTGAAATAATGGAATAAGCACTTCATGCAATTTGCTAGGAATGTAGTTTGGACACCAACAGCCAAAACAAACTAAAATGGCAAATGCAAGGACTCTATTTTGAAAAGATCTGCAAACAGACTCAGCAGCTTTACAGGGGGTCATATTTTCCACAAGGATAAACTGTCCTTGAACAATATTTTCAGTGTTCTGGGTATTAACCTGCTTTCTTTTCATATGGATTGTTCTCACCTACACTCCTTTTCCTTGAACAAATATTTACTGTGACCAATAAAATTCTGCTCTCCGTTTACGAGGTAAATAGCATCGCATTCCCACACGCTGCTTTATATACGTGTGCTTTATATACACTGAGCATACGTGCCCACAGAAAATGACATCTCCAAACTACGTCTGATGGAATTATTTTTAAGCAATCATATTCACTGTAGATTTCAGTCCTGATTCATCAATACATTTAATTCGCTGTGGTATTAGATCTGTGAGCAAGAGGAATGAAACATTCAGCTGAAGGAAGAAGGTGACATGTTTCACCAGCAATAAAGCATTTCTGGGAGTATGTGAGAGTGATGCCTGATGCATTGCTCATAAGCATGAGAGTAAACACGTCATCTGCACAGGGAACTAGTGACATGTCTAATTTCAAGAAAGCAACAAAAAGTATTTTTAGTGAATTATTCATACACTTCTAAATGTGTTCAAGGGTTTTACCAGGTCAGAGTTAAAGTGGACAAATTACAGCCTGCAAGATGCCAGCAGTCCGTAGGTGATAAGCATGCTGGACTTAGTAACCTACTACTGTTATTCATTCATTATGCACCTATTTGCTGCTTATTGTCTTGCAAATTTCAGTAAACAAGTAAGAATCCTTCGATGTAAACAACAAACACCCAGCACAAACTATGTATGAAGAAAAAGGATGAGATTTTCACAGGTTAACATATAACACATAATCTAAGCTTCTTTTCTCTCCTTCCCAGGGGACAGATGCTCAGCACACCAGAGCCCACCAGTGTCTGTACTGTGTTTATATAGCTTTGGGGAAGTCAGGGACTGTGCTCCACATGCAGGTCCTTTTTGCTGAATTCCCCTCCAGGGGTGCAGGGGTGAAGAGGAACACATCTCTCATGAACACCTGCAACCAGCAGTTCCTTCCTCAGACACTTAAATAGATTTTCCTCACACTACAGTAAAACAAGATACTGGCTGTTCCCCTTCATACACCCCTAAATATAAAGAGTTATACTAACAAGAAAGAAGGTGAGAGCTGCAGCAGGTTAATCTGGGATGGAAAAGTAGAGCTATGCTGGACTTGGGTTTCATTTGGAAATCCCAGTTTCTCTGCAGTGCCCCCAAAATAGGCTGAGGTTCAGACTGCTTAGCATGCCTTAGCTCTATCACAAGCACATTCATATACCACGTTTAGAACTGTTCCTAGTCTTGCAGATCTCTCTCAAGTCTTCTGAGACTAGTGGTATCTGACAAAGTTCAATACTGCACCCAGTATTGTTTGACTTGTTAATCAATGACCTGGATGAAGGGGCAGAAGGCTCCTCAGCAAGTTCCCTCATGACACAAAGCTGGGAGGAGCAGCCAATAGCCCAGAGGGCTGTGCAGCCCTTCAGAAGGACCTCAGCAGGTTTGAGGGAGGGGCAGGGAAGTATTTTCTGAAATTCAACAAAGGCCAGTGCAGAGCTGGCCTGCTGGGATGCAGATGCCAAGAGGATGGACTAGGCTATTCTCAGGAATAGAGCAAGAGGCAAAGGGCAGAAACTGATGTACAGGAAATTCCCCCTCAATATGAGGAAGAACTTCTTTAGTGTGCAGGTGACTGAGCACTTGGACAGGTTGTCCAACGAGGTTATGGATTCTCCCTCACTGAAGATATCCAAGAACTGTCTGGATGCAATTCGGTGCAATGTGCCCTGGGGTGGCACAAGATTTGGCAGGGAGGTTGGACATGATGATGCACTGTGATCCCTTCCAATCCAACCCACTCTGTGATTCTGATCTTTACAAAAGAGGTTCAGTGGCCACAGGCAATCTGAGAGAGACAATTGGTTGGTCTCTTGGAGGAGAAAGAGGGGCACCCATGCAAGCAGCAACATGAATAGATTGTGTATGGTCTCCTAACAATTTGACTAGGATTGGATCTAACTTGGTTTAGGGCTTATCTAAGCCTGATGTTTGAAATTATTAACATGGGCATGCATACTCTGTTTTTTATTTTACACATGCATTTGTTTTTTGTCAAGATAGCTAGACTTCAGGACAAGTGATAGCCACAAGGCAACCACCACCGAGCTAAGCCCAATGGCAAGGGAAGCACTAACTTCCCTGTGGGTGCAAGGAGGAGTAATATATCAGCACAGATGCCTGGGTTAAAGCAGAAGAGGGTGAGAATTCCTGTCCAGAAAAGAGATGTCTGTCCAACATGAGGAAGGACAGGTTGAACAGCCCATGCTACCTGCTCTGTCCTAGGAGATGCACTCTGTACAACAAGCGCTCAACGCAAGCACCAGTGAAGCGTTAAGCAGAGAGATAATGAAGCCAACCACCAACATGCTGGAAACAGCAAAAACTATTGGCTTTGGCACACATGCAAACTGGGTATGCCTGGGCTGCCTGGAATAGCAAGAGATGTAAAATCCAGGACTGCCAGGATTGTTGGTGAGAGGGGAGGTGAGATGCTGCACTGCTTCAGCAAAAAAAATAAAAGATCCCGTGTGCTGATCTCAAAGGAAATTCAGATGCTCTCCTGATAATCTTGAGGTGGAGGATTTGAGATCCATCAGGCCAAGAAAGGGGAACTACACAGAATTAGAGGATCACTTAGGTTGGAGAAGACCTTTATCACCAAATCCAACTGCTAAACTATGCCCCTAAGTGCCACATTTACACATCTTTTAAATATCACCAGGGATGGTGACTCAACCACTTCCCTGGGATGCTTAACAATCTATTTGATGAGGAAGTTTTTCCTAAAAGCCAATCTAAACATCCCCTGGTACAACTTGAGGCCATTTCCTCCTCTCCTATCACTTGTTAGTTGGGAGAAGAGACCAACTCCCACCTCAATACAACCTCCTTTCAGATATTTGTAGTGTGTGATAAGGTCTCCCCTGAGCCTCCTTTTCTCCAGACTAAACAACCCCAGTTCCTGCAGCTGGTCCTCATAGGACTTGTTCACTAGTCCCTTTGCCAGCATGAGACAGTCATATCACAATGCTGAGGAGATTTTTGTTCACCAAGTTGCTTGTTTGTAAGATATTTTTTTCTCTTAGCAGCAAGCGTGTTCTATACGAACATCTGCTTGACAATTTGATATTTGAAAGCTGTGTCATCTGTAACCTTATCTGTCTCATTTATCTTCTGTCATACACTAAAGATCTTTGCTTTTACTCTAAGATGACCTTGTTTCCAAATTTGTAAACCCTGCTTTACAGAGAAAACATCTTTTCATCTGTTATTTTCCCATTATCAAGCATTTAGCAACAGGAGCATAGAACAAGTCACACTCTTCTGCACACCATATAATAAAAACCAGAATGCCTTTCTTTTAAGTAGTCCCTAATTAAGCCACAGTGCTGGTTTCAGGGGCTTTTCCAGTACTTCTGAGAAGAGACAATAGGTTGAGTTAGACAGCAGTGGCAAGCAGCCAAGGTGCAGGTGAGAGAAGAAAGGGACCCCAAACTTCATCTATGCCAAACATTCCCATGTGCTTGACCCCTTTCAGCCTCTATAAATAAGATTTCACTGATTTTCTTAAAACAGATGCTACTGGGAATAACTAGGAAGTCATTAAGCACTGTAAATAACTAAAATAGATAACATTGTTGTAAAAATATATTGAAGAGCTGTGATTTGTGATGCATGAGCTTTGCTGTGCTGGGTACGTTAACTTAATAAATTGCAAAATTAATTTGGCCACAAAAGCTCTTCCAGTCAACCATGCAAATTAGCACAGTACTGTTGAAATACATTATATTTCAATACTGCTTCTAATCAGAGGATCTCAAAATACATTTGTGATCCATAATTAATGACATATTTCCTTGAGCTATGCAAGTGTGACTATATCATACACTGCAGTAGTCTCATTGCACTTCTCCACAACTGTACTATTGTATGAGTGGGCTCATATAATAGCAACAAGCTCTGATCATTGCATTGTTTCTGGTTTCCCATTGTGCTAGTTATGTGAACATGTGCATATCCATGTATTGCCATCACTACTCTTTCCCTCCCTGCACAGGTACAAAAGATACAAGTTGGTGGGAGGATATTAAACTTGCAACAGTTTTTTCTCAGATGCCTATTTCTTGCAGTTTTCCAGTGGGATCCTCTAAAGGAGAAGCAGCAACAGAAGTGAAAAAGGAATGTGTTTGTGTACTCATGTGGATGCATGAATGACAAATCAGTACATCACATGGCAGAATCATATAGTGTCTGAGAAGCAGATAGGTAAGCCTAAATTTTACTAATCAAAATTGCATATCTGATTTTTCTTGCTAATCATGCAGAAGATTATTAATGGTGAAAGAGACTTAAAAATACAATTTCATTTTATCCATGTATTCTTATTTAAAGACTAGAAGAAAAGTATTATTTTACAGATAGTGATCAGACACCAGGAGACACAGCTTTCCCACAGTTGCATTGTAAGTCTGTGCTCACCCTGGCAGTTGCATCCACTCAAATTGCTATTAATTACCACATCAGTGCTTAAGAACTACTGCAAGTGTAGTGCCTTCATTCTCACCAGGCTCTGTGCACACAGAGCTGCAGGCAGGCCCTGCCAGGAGGTCTCACAGCTGAGGGAAGAAACGGAGGAAAGGCTGGAGGAAAGGCAGTACCACAGCCAGCAAATTGTGCAGGCTTTAGATAAAGTGGGGTGTGTGGAACTAAAATAAACAAGTGACTGATGAGGAAAGATTAAAGGAGAAATAAGTCAGGAGAGATGAAGATAAACCAGAACAGACAAGGAGCAAAAATGAAGTGAAAGGACTGCAGGGAGTGGTAAGATGCAGAAGAGAGAGACAGAGCTTCAGCGAAAGAGGATGGGGTGCAGAAATTGCTCCAGAAGTGCAGCAAGCTCCCACAGCATCTAACAGTCCCTATTTCAGCAACTCTGGTAGCTGTTCCTCTCTGTGGTTCAGGCAAGGCATCACTTGTGTCCTAACATCCTCTGTGCAAAAGAGCTCCCTACACAACTCTGCACTGAGGGAAGGGGGAGGGATGGGCACTGACCAGAGCCCGTCTACTTCCCCATCTCCTCACAGCCAGCTCAGCCCTGGCTGCCTCTGCAGCTGCTCCACCAGCGAAAGAGTTCGGCCGCAAGGCCAACCACAAGCCCAAACTTCTCCTGCTAGTTGGTTCACCACTTGTATCTCACATAACAGGCCTGCCCTGAGCGTTCTGCAAACACATTGAACATTCCTGCTTCCCTTCCATGTCCACACCATTTCCCTTCCAGGTTCAGATGAGCAGAAATACATATGCAATAGATGAGAGAGCAGGAGAGGAAAGAGAAGAAAAAGTGGAGCTTTCTGGTTCACCCAGATGGCCTTTTAGCTAAGTGTTCTAACATGTAATACTGCTAAAAGCTGTCCTATTAAACCCAGCTGAATTTGAAGGACAGACTTCAATCTTTATTATTTTTTGCAAAAGCTGTCAAAACCCCCAGATTTTGAAGTCTGCTGTACCTGATGGGTATGTCATGCACCCTTTCCTGCAGACAGGACACGGCCATACGGCACACCATGGTTTATGAGAGCTGGAAGCAGAAGATGGAGGCACTGGTGCTTACCTCCATATCCCTATCCCCTGTGGGAGGAAATGGAGGTCAAGGGGATGGATGTACAACCACTTCCCATGGTATCTTGCCAGTCCTCTGCCCCTGAGTCTATTACAATTAATGCTGATCTACCACCTGGAGCCTGTGTTGGCCATTCATACTGTTTTTCATGGCAAGTAACCATAGTAAGCATGTGTAAGAGATCTCCACCCACATTTTGAAGAGTTCTGGGATTGCAAGAAAGATGGAGCAAAGTTAAACTGGGCCCCAGACTGTACCATGTAACCAAGATCCCTGTGGATATACTTTCTGCTGACAGGCTTGTAGCAAAGGCTTTGTCTCCCTTGAGGGTATATTAGAAGCAGCAAGAAATGAGTTACAGCAGGGTCACTTCTCAACAGGCAGCAGGTAAGAGAAGATATTTTCTTCTCTTTACTCTGAATCCTGTTCAGAAGCAAGTTTCTCACCACAATCCTTCAGACATTGTGACACAGCTCACTGCCTCTAAAAGGCTGACCTTCAAACAAGAATATCAAAGTTAGGGCAACAGGTTTCTGAAATATTTCAAACAGTTTCTTATGAGTCATCATTAAAATGGCCATTTGTGGGTAAGAACAAAATCCTGAGCAAAGGTTACCCCTCAAATGCTTTTGAAAAGCCATGTGCTGTGTTAAACAAAACCATTACAACACAAGCAACCTATTTCCAACATCCAGAGCCAGAGATCATATAAAACTATCAGATTAGATTTGTACTGTAAAGTTTCTACTAAAATAAAGTCATGCCGGATAACACTGATATACTACACCCTATACATAGGTAAATCAATATTATCATTACCCCCCAGAGTGCAATACTCAAGCTAGGTTTGGTAATAAAAGCAGACTGCATTTAA
Source organism: Passer domesticus (assembly GCF_036417665.1). Classification (NCBI taxonomy): domain Eukaryota; kingdom Metazoa; phylum Chordata; class Aves; order Passeriformes; family Passeridae; genus Passer; species Passer domesticus. Next base: position 16,361,319 of record NC_087476.1, on the reverse strand, counting down.
CAGAATATCAGAAATATTTATGATTTCTTTAAACAATTGCAATCCTGAAAGCCGCAGCCCTGATGATTCAAAGTACAAAAGCTAGATTTTGACAGCTCTCCATAGAAAGAGAATTTTCTTTCTCCATTTGGCACGCTACCAACAGATCCCCTGCATGCAATCCAGCCCCACAGTAAATATCAGGCCACATACAACACACATACAGGCACCCAAAGTTTTGGCTGTTGCAAACTATCATTGCTTGCTTGACTTCAGCACCTGAGGATCTGGCCCAAGAAACATATTCCACCAGAAACTGAAAAGCACCAGTTTTAATGTGCTTTTGACAGTTTAATGAGGTTGGTGTTGTCTTTTAAATTAACATCCTTAGTTCATGAGAAGTCTTCAGCATTTTTGTATTACAACAAGCATCTTAAGCTCATCTGCAAGGTTTCAGGCCAATGCCAACAGACAGTACTGCCAGGCAGTGACATTTGGGGCTTACAAGTTATTACATTTCAGTCACCAAAATAAAGGCCTAGAACCTTATGTGAGATTTCAAACTTTACCCTTCATAAGTGCAGATTATGAGCAGGGACTGAGACTGTGGCTGCAACTGAGACACTGAGACAGAGCCCAGTTTCACAGCAAGCCCCACAAATTTTCTCATACCTCCATCCTCACCACACTTTCCCAGATGAGATGTTTTACTTCCATGTTGAGACTTTGCTGGGAATGTGATGAGCAGGCTCTGGTTTAACTACAGAGTGTTCCTGTCTTTCTGTGGGTAGGTAAATAGGATCAGAAGTTTGGTGAAGTTCATAAAATAAAATCCACTATTAATACAGTCTGGGTGGTTTGGGTTTGTTTTTTTTCTTTTTACTAGACTGGTTCATAGGAAGACTCACCTACTCATCTGTTCATTCTCAAGAAATGTAAACTCCTTAATTCACTGCACATCTAACTGGAAAACCCAGGGCCCTGTGATGTATCCTGAGCCCTACCACCCAAGGAAGCACTGCAATTTGATGACACATTAAACAGTGTCACTAGTAGAAACAACTTCTAGGTATAAACACTGAAAATCTTTACAAGTACTGGTCAATTGCTTGTTGAAGAAACTGCTGTCAGAGGGTCCCCCTTCAGCTGGCTGCTACCATCCCTTTGCCAGTAGCTGTCCACACCACAGAGCTCCCCTTCATTCCTATTACAAATGGTAGCAGGTTAATTTAACACAAGAAAAGCTCTTTACTTTAATCTGGCTGACATTACCCTAGAGCAGATTCTCACTGTCTCTTTCCACATGGCTTTCAGGGCAATGGCATTACAAAAAAAAAAAAAAGTTGGTAACCAACAACAAAAAGGAAAGCACATCTGAAACCAGTGTGCTGATCTACAGTGGATGTATACCACATCCTAAAACACAAAATGTCAGTCAAAGATGAAATCTGCAGGCAAAACCAATCTTTGCATGCCAGTGCCTTTCCTTTGAAAGAGATTAAAGAAAAAAGTAATTGCAGTGAAAAACTACTCCGTTACCTAAACAAAATCTAAGAGCACATACCTTGAAGAAAAAGAATGCATTCTGGAAATTATTAACAACTAGTTGACTTCCCTTATGGTAATGTTAGAATTTGAAGCTAAGGAAAAAGACAGTAAATTTCAGCAGATAGATCTCAATTTCCCTTCTCTAGTGCTCAGACCTGAATGTTAACATGATAGTAAATTTTGGCCACAGCAACTTTTTTCCTTGATTTTTATTTCTTTCCTGTGAAACACTGAAAGTGTTTTTATCTTTTTTTCATTTCAGTCTGGTTTAGGTTCGTCAAATTTTATTTTTCTGTACAACTGCCCAAAATGCTGAGTGTTATGGTGATATACACAAATTTCAAACTGAGTTTCCAAGGCTTTCTTCTGGAAAATGCCAATTTCTTCTAAAACACTCATTTTCAATTGAAAAAAAAAAATTGAGCTTCTCTTTTCTCAGGATGGATCTCATTTCAAGCTTGCAGTGATTTGTCACCTTTTCATCCAAATCTTGGAATATAATTCAAGATGATTTTCCAATTAGCCAGATCTTGATGTAGAGTGGAAGAGGCACTTCTGTGGAGCTTGCATTGGTCTGTAGGTTCCCCCTGTAGCTGTCAATGAAAATCTTCTCTTGATTATGGCAAGGAAAGGAAAGGAGGCTTGAAAGAGTGGGAACACCCAGTAGAAAATAAAAATCTTTACAAAGAATTAAAGATTTCTATTCTACTCTGTCTTTATTGTCAGCAAATCTCAAAACAAATATAAATAGTGCCCCTTAGCACCAATATATCTGACTCCCTCAGGTTTCCCCATCCTTCTTTTGTTAATACCTTATTTTTGTTAATAATCTTTTGTTAATATTTGTTAATATCAGTCCTATGGAAAATGAAACCTGGTAAGTACTGATCAGCCTAGGCATGGAAACCAATGCTGCATTACTCAAATAAGAAGGATCTCCCTGATTTCAAACAGGAGTCTGAAAAACCAAGTGACACCAACACGAAGTCCCCCATGTCCCTTCCCAGATGTCCCTCAGCCAGGACTTGCCTATTCCCTGCTGCTGCAAACCTGGGTCTTTTCACACCAGAATACAGCACTCATGCCAAATTGTGAAGTGGTTTTACAAGGTGGAAAGGCACCAGCTAGGGGCTAAAGAAAGGCCAATAAACTTCTCTAACTTGTAACAAAATAACAGATTTAAACCCAGGTCAACTGAGGTGAAGGGCAAGTGCATTAATCGCCTGCATTAACAAGGCTCTGTGTGCCTGCAGCAGCCCTCAATTGGAAAAGACAGTACATCTTCCTGTAAATAAGACAAATAAACAGCAGCTACAACAACAAGTCTTCCCCCAATTTCTTTTACTTTTCATTAAATGAGTAATCTGATTTTTATTAAGTCCTCTTCAAAGGCCATGCAGGCCACTCTTTCTAACTGTGCCTGTTTGCAGCAGATGCACACTCCGAGATGCACATCACGGCCTGACGGGGGCCTGGAAAGGAACCTCAGCCAGTTTTGTTCTTAAGTGATAATCGAAGAAATCCTCTGTCACGTGTTGTGGCAGTGTGAGTTGGCCATACCAGGACGAAGAGTCATGCAGATGTTACCCAAATGCTTCCATTAACTTAATCTTCCTCAGAAGAGCCCTTCTGCTGCCAAGTACTTAAGAGTGTCACTTGGGATTTAGATGCCATTTTTGTTCACTACTGAAGACCGGTCATGTGTAGGAATCTGCAGCCTTGATAATAGGGTTTACAGAACACCATGAAAATAGATTACTGACTGCTGAAAACATTTTAAAAAGACAATGTTACCTTTTTTACTAGCCTTAAGTGCTTTCTGGCATGGAAGACTTAATGATTGTTTACTCCGGTACGTTTTCTAGAATGTCAGCTTAGAACAAAATAAGGAACATCATAATAATTAGCTGAGATGCTGACAATATGAACCAAGAGTTGAGATCAATACATGTTTCCATACACATCATTTTAGAAAACAAAACTGTATTTCTGTGATCAGAAAATGCATCAAACTTTTTTAATTGTCCTAGCATATGCTGTTATCTCAGTAATGAAACCAGTTTTGCTTTTTTCCTTTTTTAACTCAGTTGTTATGTGGGAAGATGTAGTAGTATAAAATAGCAGGAAATAGTATGAGTAAATTTAACTTGAACAGTTTAGTATGTGTTTTAGAGAAAAGATTAACAAGTCCAATTTTTTTTCAACTGTCTTTTCATCTCCATTTTTTTCCTCTTGCATTCTGCTTCAGCCAAGCAATTCCAACAGTTCAGAAGGACAGATGTTCCATCTCATTCTATTCCCAGACAAGTCACTCTGTAAAATTACATTTCTTTTGAAACATTAGTACAACAGTTTAAAGACCATCAGAAGTTTTAAAGGCAAATTGCAAAGGATAATCAGCAATGTGTTTGGATCTAGTTTCTGTAATGGATTTTTTTTTTTTTTCAGTTGTGGCACCACTCCTCAGTAAAACAGTTTCAAATTTATTTTCCACCTTGTGGTTCTTCCTGGTTTGCATCTATATAGTACCACAAACCTCAGTGCAACCTGAGCAGAGTATGTGTATTTGTGATATTCAAGGGTGATGTGTTCAGGCATGTGTTCAGTGAACCAAGGCATACCAATACACATCACAAGGAGAAAAAAATGATTTAAAATACACTGCTTTGCTGACTGGCTAATCAAAGCCTGCTCAATAAGGACATTGAGATCACACAGCTGCATTTCATATCATCACTGTTAATCTGCTTGTGCTGATACATTTCTACAAGGCCAGAGAGGTAGCAACCTTTGATCGATGCTCTTGGGAACCACATACCTGCACTGTCTCTTTCTGAACAGGTTCATGATGGCACAAGAATTAAATACAAAGTCTCAAGAAAAGCAAATTAGGATTTAAAAGCAGTCAACACAGAGAGACAGAAATCTCCCCATGTGGGTGCATCTGTACTATTGCTTTAGCTGGAATCACAGGGACCCTTTTGAGTCAAACCTACCAATCATCCCCATTTACTGCACTTGGGCTCACACTGCAGAGTGGCCTCAGAGCTAAAAGAGAAAGAAACGTTCCTGAGAGCCCCTATTTACTCACTGAGATTGCTGACATTCACCCCATGGGACTAGACTAGCATCAGTCTGAGGCACCCTCCTGAAATGTACTCAGCCTGGCTACCAGCTCCAGAGGGCTGACAGCTCCTTCCTGCCAGTGCTGCTCTCCATCTGCACTGCTGGTCAGTGTGGGCACACATTCTGTACTGTGTCACATAGAAGGCACATTACTGTTTGGACCTTAATCCCCAGGTTCTTCTTCAGGCATGAACACTGATGCTTGTAAAATGGAAATAATACTTTACATGGTTTAAGTCAGACCCAAGTTTCAGGAAAGTACAGAATTAGGTCCAGTATCTCAAATCTATATAATAACTGATCAGATCAATTAACTATAACTCATATAATATATTAAATACATGTTTGATTTCAGCATATAGAAATAAATTTCAAATTAGATCCTTAAAATCCTATTCAATATAATGTCTTCCTAGGCCAATTACTTCTCAGAAAACACAGACTTAAGTTTACTGACTTGAAAGTGTGAATTTGTTGCTAAAAACTCCAGAACTGCAAATACACACAAACAAAAACTTTGCATGTGAGTATTTTATGTAACCCCAGTGTAGCCTACACATAGTAAATTTTATCACATACATTCCTGTTACCATATCAAGACCAAGAACTTCACAGAGAAAGGCTTGTGCATCCTTGTATTCTGTTACCAAGATTCACCAGGTGAAATTGTCATAGATGAGCTCAGGCCCAAGTACTCAGCTTAGGGCAGTTCACACAGCCCAGCTTTATCCACCTGCCCATATCAGATGCTGCTTGCTCAAGGCACACTGAAGATCTGGACTCCCAGCTTTTGAATTTCAAAGGCGCCACTAGAGATAGTGGAAAGGTACTTTAATATTTGGACTTTTTTTTCTTTATTTGTAGCTATTTTTGAGTTAATCACCTAAGGTTACTGTAGATGGAAACAAACTGAACCCTTCAGTGTATCGCTCTGTTGTGATCTGAACCCCACTTTTATGGAAGGACAGCTGACTATAAAAATAACCAGATGCAATAGTGGAAAATTCCTGCCATCCTAATGTCACAAGGAATTTTACTACTGATTTCAACTAACAAAGTGAGGTTTCAAGGCAATTGTGGATATCCTTTAGTTATTTAGCACTATTTGCAGCAGTAGTTTGTCTACTCCATATAGCAGGAATTAAAAAAAAAAAAAGATACTCATGTTTGAGTGCAGAAATAGAAAATTTTATTGTATTAAGCTCCCTGAAAGCAAGATGGTACTCAGTGAAGAGTATATTAGGTCAAATCCAATTATTTAGTAACTCCAAAGAGGTCAATAGAATTGCAGAACAGCTGAATTTGGTCCAGCACTGCAAGTTAAGAAAACTGAGCTAAATTCTGCCTAAGGAACATGCACTGAAGTAAAACTACACATTTAACAGACAGGAAAAAAATGAGCTTACACCACACACAGGATCAAGTCATGCCTGCTCTGGCAGTGTAAATCTCCACTACTAAGTAGTGGACTTACTTCTCTAATTTGAAGCAGCAAGATTTGGATTTTTCTTTTTACAGTTACATATAAGAATGTGATCACATTAGGAAGATTTTCTGTCATCACTTTTCCTTCAATTACAAAACAAAATACAGAGGGTAGGGGATGTTATGAAATCACAGTATTGGACTGAATCCCAAAACAAGGATTATATTAAATAAAAAGGGGAATTCAAACTTGTTTGACTGTGGTGCTTCAGTTTTACTTAGATAATTCTAACAAAACTAATACTCATGTCTGATTTACAAATGTGCACATACCAAATATGGGATGGAAGATCTTAGGAGTTTTTCTCGAAAAATGTGAAAAATGCATGCTCCCTAGTAAAAGAAAAACCTGGTTTTCTTATTATAGGACTAATCTTATTCACCTAATATCAGTACAATAATGGACTAAGCTAACCTATAGCTCCAATCACACAAATAGCCCCTTTTTCACTTAGTTCCCTTCCTACCAAAACAGCTAGAAAGCAAACTTTCATCTAATATTATCGTGCACTAATTACAGCTAATGCTCTATGTTTAGAAATTGTAAAACTACTCTCTTTATCATTAAATGTAACATAGACCTTCAGAATCCTGCAGGCTTTCTTAGGATTTTGCATAACTGGAGATGTAAACTGGCATCCTCATATCTATTCATTGGCCCAGTTCTTGAATTGCATTGAACAAGGTACCTATTACTGAGGATGCAAACCCCAGTTTCCCACAAAAATAATCCATCAATACATCACAGAAAGAGGATACCAATGTGAGCTTTTCAGGCTGAGCCCTGAATGAAAATGTGAGAAAGACTTAAGGAAAAAACTTCCTGCGTAATGATAGCGGTTTAGCTTTAAGTATCATATGCTTTTTAAATTTTCAGACACTAGAAGGACTAAAATATCACATAAATGTTACATTTTAAAAAAGGAAAGTCCTGGAAGTAACAGAAATAAATGGAGTTCTCAGTGGCAAATTCTGCACCCTTTCTGTGGGAGTCAGCCTGAGGAAGTGGGAGTAGAATCACACTAATTGGTAACAGAGTCATTCAGTTCACTCCTAGACTGGTACTAATTTCATTATTACACTATATAGAAATGTATAATTATTTACAAATAATTTCACAAATAAATTGCCTGAATTTACACATGAATAAATCAGGCCAAAGTTAGGTTTTGCTCTGGAAAAAGCGTTTTTCAGCAGCTTATAAAGGCCCAGACTTTCAAAGAGGGACGGATGCAAACAGTGCCTGTGTGCGTTGTGCTGATCTTCTGTGCGAATTGGTTTAACACTAACGGCACACAAAAACTCATATGGGCTGAACACTGCAAGGCTGCCAATTTAATTTGAAATGACTTGACAGAAAATCTCTAGGCCACCAAATGCTATTATAAAGCACTGTATTCTCATTAAAGGTCTGAGCCCTTTTTTTTTTCTCCCTGAGGGCAGGCTCCTCGTGAGGCTGTCCCTCTGGCATAACATGTGATAGAGCTAATCTGTCTTCACTTGGACAGCACTGCGGATATGCAAACCCAGGTGGCACTAATAGGTTTACAGTAATAACTATGGAATTGGATACAGTATGTTACACTGTGAGAAATTCCCACAGATCAATTTTTGTGGTGAAGGTTAACCAACAGACATAGAGCCGTAATATTCTTTTTTCATGGGTCTGTTAACAATTTTATGGTTTTAAAAGTAAAAGAAGAAAGACTCTCCCATATTTGGACAGAATATAAATATTTAACTTTTCAAACATATCTACAATATATGTGCATAAAAAATGCTCTCCTGGAAAGACAACTTCTGTTGTCAGTTATTCCAGCACAAACCTGGAGGAATTCCACTGGCTTCAAAGAAAGATACCACTATAACTGAAAGCACAATATGCCCCCAAAATATGTGTAACATAAGATTGTGTCATACCATTTTGTTTGTACATTTTAGTGGCAGTATTGTAACTTTATTATTAGAAATTACAATGAGAATAAATTAGCTGCATAATCATAATGAATGTACTATACAGTTGAAAATACCCTTGTTGTAGTAAAGCATTATAGCCAGAGACACAAAATTGTGATCTGACCATTTGTGGTCATTAGAGATCCCATGGTACTCTTTGTAAGATTAGGGGTTTAATCTCAGGGTGCTGGCCAAATTCCAGCAATGGTAATTACATTCTCTCTACCTAAATTCCCCACATTTCACCTAAGGTGGTTGGATTTCCATGGTGCATGAAGTGTTCTTTGCACGTGGATTTTAAAATTCTGTACCTGTTAGTGTAAAAGGTGTTATAATACATGTGATACCCTTGTTACAATTAAGTACATTCATTCCAGAAAAAAAGAAAGAGCCATCTGTCAATCAACTGCAACATTTAATGTACTGATTAAAAACATCATTTCAGCTCAAGAGGCACTCCTGTATTGTGGTATGTTATGTCTTTGCAGTCATAAATTCCATACCCCTGTTAGCTACCACAGATGGAACATATTGAGAAGTTAAACACACAGCACTGGTGACTGAAGAGGATGTATACAACCACACTGCAAATTCACCCAGCTTGTCAGCCCCCAAACAGCACTATTACCAGCCCAAGCCAGAGCATCTGTCTCACTTGAGACTAACAAAGAGATCTCCTAAAGGCAGCATAATCACCTAGGAGGGGGAGTTTGGAAACTGAAAACAAAGCCAGACAAAAGAAATACATTTCTCAGTACACAGCCACCTGAGCACTTCCAAGGCAGGGTACCTGTCTACCTGCAGACACGGGCATGATGGGCGACCACCTCCCCAGGCAATTTATTACTCCCTCTGATGATTCAGGTAGTGCCTCCTACTGCAACACCTACTCACCCTCACTAGTAAGCAAAGACATATGGAAAGAGGGATGATGTACTCTGCAGCACTGCAAGATGGTTTTCCAGCCTAGAATGCCACCTCATGTGTATCTTGATTTTGTCAGCCATTTTGGTTGGTTCATCTTCCACAAAAAGAAATGGACTGGAAGTAAAATAGCAAAGTATCACAAGAAAAAATAGTAATGAAAAATACTTCCAAGCCTTCCTTTCACCAGCATCTTTTTGTCTCATTTTTGACAGTCAGATTTTCAGTAAGAAAATTGATATTCCTCAAGCAGAGTATGAAATCATTAGATTTGTGTTTCATATACTTAATTCATTTACTAAGGAGTAAAACAACATTTCAGGATTGTTCTAATAATTGATCCAATGAGTCATGGGCCAGGTCTGGGGATGTTTAGTCCAGCAGAATGGTATCTTCATTTGGACTGAGACTGTTGCACTGAACTGAGTCATGTACAATTCAGTTCTCAGAGTCTACTCTGATGAAACCAGACTTAAATATCTATCTATCTATCTATCTATCTATCTATCTATCTATCTATCTATCTATCCATGCATCTCAGTACTTAACAAACAAATCACTTGTGTTGAGCAGTGCCATGTGCAATATTGACACTAAACGCAGTTGGAAGCAGGAAATCACTGATTTTAAATTGATACTGATTGCTATTAGGCAGACACTGTTGTACTGAATAAGCACAAAATTATCTGATACATGAAAAAACTACCATTAATCAAGGTAATACTAAGTGAACTTAACTACAAACTTTAAACAGTTTTTCTCATTTGTTTGAGCCTTCCACATCAATCCACAAAACCTACTTACACAAGATACAGTTTATTGCTAAGATGAATGTTTTCTTCTGTATTTACAAAAATGTCTCACGTGTGGGCCTTCACATCAGAAAAAGACTATACAGCAGTTTCTCCTAAAAGGTTTTTTGACAACTGATACCATGCAACTGCACTGCCAACCCTTTTTCCCCTAGAGAAAACTGGAGGTATTTCAGACATGACATCTGATAACAATTTCAATAGCCTGTCTTTTTAATTTTGAATCTTCAGATTACCATTCTATATCAGCATCGTTTTTGTTTTGATGTGGGATCATATTCAACCTGTATATGGCTAACTTAGGGATCACAACCAGTGCAATCTCAAAGTCCATGAGAACAGCATTCCTTCGGATCACACAAAATCCAGAGCTTTCAGACCCAGCTCTGTAGGCAGTCAGTGAAGAGAAGTTAAATTATAGTTGTGGAATACAATACTCTGAATTTCTGTTTATGCTTTGCATTGCACAGACATTAAAATATGAACTAACCCTATACAACACAGGCATCTCAGTGAGGTATCCAGTTGGAATACAATCACCCTTTGATCCATGTCTTGCCAATAAGGATAGGAAGACCCCTCAACAGAATAAACAGATGAATGTACAGAATGATGAACAGAAATAAACTTTTATGTCCATTAAATACAAAGAAATCACTTACAAATGCTGACTTGTCCAAAACCCCAGCAAATGCCTAAAGAAAGGTAGAAATTATTCTCGGTTCTATCAAGCTCTGGTTTGGTATCTTACTTGTATGATGCTTTCTTACCATACGTGCTTCCAAAGACACAAATTCCTCAATGCTTTATTGATCAGGGCCTTCAATTATAGCAACATCTTTGAGCAATGGAGGAAAACAAAATTATTTTCCATCAAAATATTTAAACAATAAAATTTCCGTAGATTTTTCCTACTTTACCTCTGAGGAAAAAGCCTCACTGAATCTTCCAGCTTTAGAGAAAGGTCTGAGTGAGTTTAAAGCCAATTAATAAATTAGTTAATTAATAAATTGGCAGCTTCTGAAATGGTTACCACATTTTAAGTTACCCAAATGTAAACCCAGCCTCTTCTCTCGATTCTTCCTCTTACAGTGAAATTTCAGTGAAATCTGTTCCTACATTATCACACCATCAACCTCTAAATTTTCTTTATCTCAAAAAGATCTCTTTTCTCAAATAAGTTATCCAGTCTTCTTTGTTAGACTCTGAAAACTACAATTAACTCAGTTTTATTCTTCACCAACTCATCTTCACCTCTCCTTTTCTTCATCCCCAGACATCAGCAGTCCTCATTCTTCCATTATGCATCCCACATTCCCCAATACAAATCACAGCACTAAAATTACTGGTCCACTTTGTTTTTTACCAGCTTATCTCCCTCTACTACTCTCTTCCCTCCCACTATCATATCTGTCAAACAGCACAAGTTTCTCAACCTCTCTTTCCTCCTTCCAAGCTATCTCTGAATTGCACCATGTGAATCCTACTTCTGTTCTCACCTTTCTGCCCCTCTCTTTCAGGCTTTGCTCTCTCTTCTGTTATTCACCAAGTTACTTTTCTCCTCCTTTGTCATTCACTTGCAGTGCACTTCTCCCACAAAGTATCTTAATCATAATACTACAGAGAGATTTTTAAATCTCTGTTAATAAGAAATGTGGATATTGAACCCATGTATTTCACACAGCTCAGTACCTATTGTCTCACTCAGCCAAGCCTATTGTAGGCCCCATGGGCAGCAGCATCTTCCCCTCGTATATCTGTACAGCACCAAGTGCTCTCCTGGAGCTCGGCAAATAATAAAGCAGTTGTGTGTCTAAAAGGAACCAGATAACACAGTAATAATGATCATAAGCATATGCAGTAACTTTTCTCCAGATGGATCCCAAAGCACTCTATACCATTTGCCAATTAACAGTACAAAATGAAGTATTTACATAGGAATAATTTCACCCACGAACAATGGCATAATGCCAGCCATGCCTTAATTGCATGAAGTTACACAATACAAATTTAAGACAGGAAGTGAAGACTCACGTCATATTTTCAGGGAGAATTAGGGCTGGACTATTATAATTACTAAAACTAGTAGTAAAATGCAAATAAATTCACAACAAAATAAACTACACTTATTTCCAGAATTGTGGAAACATACCAACAATTTTTACATGGTCAATAACGAGAACAGTGAATCCCAACCCAAAGTCTGAACACCTTAAAAGATTGCTGCAATTAAAAAAACAAACAAACAAACAACAACAACAACAAAAAATCAAACAAAAAAAAACCCAAAACCACCCAAAAACTGGCATACTCCTGAACTACTTTATTAAAAACTGGAAAATTGCCAGGACCTGAGACTTCTTTAATAATTGTTGTAGTGATTTCACTCATCATAAACTGAGACTTGAGATAACAGGAAATATCATGATGTGGAAATCAAAAAAAACCCCAGTTTGACTGTGCATTCACATATTCAGAGTCAAATTTTAATTTAAATTAATTAGATCAATAAAACTGAGGCTGAAGTAACTCCTGCTTATTTTTTCTACACATTGGAAAAGTCACAGGTAAATTTACCACTAATATTTAAACCCAGGTTCCACAGGTAAATGTAACACTTAGTTCTCAAAAGACTTTGAATTGGGTGAAGTCTTGGCATTGGTCAAATAATTTAGAATGTTTTCACTAACTTTAACACAGTCACAGTTTCACTCACAGTCCATGGGATAGAGGAGTGTATAATGAAAAAAAATACTTTGAATAAATTACTCAATGATTGCTCAAAATTTATGAATAATTTATTTGGAAAAGAGTATTTAACCATACATGAAGCTCGTCAAAGAGGGGCAAATATATTTCTGAGTCATTTATTCAACAATTAATGGAAAAAAAACTATTCACAAATGTCATTCAAATAAGCTCTAGACTATAGTAACTTGGTTTCCAGTTGACTCAGTATGCCTTTTAGAAAAGTTCCAAGTTTTCCTGCACACTAAGCTTGCTCTCATTATTTCAGATCTCTTGTTTCTAATTTTCCCTTTCCCCCAGCAAAATAGCATCTTTTTTCAGTAACACCACCACTATTGTAGGCCTGACTGGCTTTGACTGCAAGCCCAGTACCCAACTCTTATGAAGTGATCTTTCCCTTCACTACAAAGCCAAGAAGTAAAGAAAAATGAGCATGTATCTATATGTATTTATATAGCTTTGAATTTCTGAATGTATCTACTAGGTGGGGAGCAGAGAAGAAATCCACCTCAAAAGAAGGCATGAGTCAGAGGAAACACAGAAGAGGTGAGGCAAGAGTTGGTGGCTGCTTTCCTTCAGAGCCTCTCTTCCAGCCATGTCCACGCTGGGACACACCTGCCTGGAGAGGTCCAGGAGCACAGTGCACAGCCAGAGAAGATTTCCCTTCTCAAGCCACAACATGATTCATTGCAACCACCGTAGAAGTAAGTTGCTCTTGAAAAGAAATACTGGCATTTGCTGTAATTATGCTTTCATAACTATAGAAATCTTAGATGCAGGAAATTTCATGTTGTTATCATTGTTTTTCCAATATGCATTTAAAATGTAACGTTGCAAACACTGGCTGGTGTTCCTGCCTCAGTGGGATTTTCCTAGTGCTTTGAGCACAGTATAATAGAGTGAACTCATCTTTCAACAACTTGGCACCTTTTTTTTCAAATGCAACTTAAACAATAAAGGTCAGATTTAAAGACACAGCAAAACAAACAGCTCTGCTTTACTCTTTTTTTAAATGTTATTCACTAGCATTTAATGAGAATTTCCAAGGTACTGCAAATCACCAAGAGTAAACAGGAATGAACTGCTAAGAAGAATTTACCTGAAAAAGAGGGAGAGGTAGAAGAAGAGCTGTATGATGCTCTGATAAATATGAATAAGTACTCTTTGTACACAATGTGTGCAGAAATTGGTGACTTATTTCTTGTGCTCTGAGTAAGAACAAAGGCAAAGTGAAAGAAGCAGAAAAGATCAGAATGCAAAGCTGCATAATAGCTATTCCAAAGCAAAACAGCCACTATTTTTCAACCAGATCTGCTTTAAAATAATGGCTTATAAAACTAGATACAATATTTTCTTAATTTAGAATTTTCTAATGCAATATGATTTGGCATCTAGAATATGTAATCATCACCAGAATGTAAATGCTACAATCCCCCTGACATCTATTCTACCTACTCTTTTTGATGCTATTTTGGCTTGACTCTAAGAAATTGTACCACACCAAGTATTACTTTAATTAATAAAGGTTAAGCATAGCTGAGTGCTGCTTAGCAAAATCTTATTTACATGAATAAATAAGTGCCTAGAAATGATGAATACACACAGCAATGTGCATGCATTCATTTCCACATAACGCACATCCATTAACTCCCACTGTGCATTAGAGTTATGTGCCCTGTATCAAGTCTAAGAGACTTATTTAACAGAGCATAATTTTAAAGGTGAGCTTTGAATCCTTGGACTGTTTGTTGGCCTATACCAAAGAACCCAGGTCTGGAGCTGGAAAGAAGATAAAAAGTACGTGATGTGGTTTGTGGTGCACGTCACTCCTTCGTTTATCCATCCCTGTCACACCTGAAGGTGCACAGTGCCAAGGACAAGGCACCACTGCAGGTGCTGCCTTGCAGAGATGTGCAGCCCGGCCTTAGCCTACATGAAACCAGCAGAAGGATGAGGTCATGGCTGGGAACAAAAGAAGCAATTTGGGGAACCTGCTGATCAGTGAACAGCCCTGGGGCTTAGCACAGGCTTGGCAGGATCTCCAATCCTCTGACCTCGCTGATTAGTAAGATGGGAGAAGGGAGGAGAGGGAAGGAGTTTGTAAGGAAGATGAAAGAGCAATTGAATCCTGACAAAAACAACCTTCCTGAGACCCCTGTGTCTAATGTCAGCAGTTAATTTGCATTTTCACATTTAATTTGGACACTGCTGGACCAAAGCCTCCCAGGCACAACCTGTCACCACGCTGGTTTCTACAGTGTTAAAGTGGGATACATTTGTCCTGTAGTCTACATATTAAACTGCCATCATCTCCTCTTTATGCTTGTAGCACTAGACTGAGATTGCTTCTCGACATTCATTTCAGGCAGCAGCCTTGCCACACACATTACAGCAATTGTGCCACTGACCATTTAACAACCAACACTCTGAAAGAAAAGAAGCCTCTTTCTTTTTCCCTCCCCTGTCCAGCAGATCAATGTTCAGGTCGCATCCATTCTCTATGGAAATGACCCCTCTGTAAATATCCTGTTACCTAATATTTACTGCACTGGCACAGAGTCCCAAAGGTAAACTTGAAAAGAGGTGAGTTCAGTCCTCATAAACAGCTAACCAAGAAATGCTCTGGGAACAGCAGGCACGTAGGATTCGTTAGCTGCAGCAGGGCTACAAAAGCCATTCACAACACCCTTCTTGACACTGCTTTACTTCTTCAGGACTCTGCTTGCTAATAAAACTGCAAAAGGATTAACCAAGGAGTTTCACAGAAATCACCACAAAATGTCTTAGCATTTTAAAGCAGAAAACCCTTGGCATCGATTTTACAGATGACATACTGAAAAGGTTGGGGGTTTTTGTTGCTTTTTTTTTTTCTGTTAAAGAAAATAGGATTAGAGGTAGAGGCTTTTATATACCACCACTTCTGAGACATATGTTCTGCTCTCCCACCAGTTATGAAGTGATTACTGGAGTGGCACAAACAGATTTTTTTAACAAAGTAAAGGTGTGATTTTCTCAGGTTCTGTGAGAACATGCACACTTATTTTTACCAACCCAATCTGTTTTCCAGTAGTTTAATGTCCGCAGGGTTTATAAGGCTATCTTAGGTGTTGGAATCAATGCAGTTTGCAGGGTGCTACCTGACTATGGAAGTTTAAAGAAAAAGACACAGAGAAAGCAGAAATTATATAAGACTCAAACTAACTTGGGGACCAATTTGAATGTACAAAAAGGTTGACCTTTTTTGCTGTTTGCCCATATACAGTACTCTAAAACCTGAAGGCCTTCATATCGTAAATACTTGCTTAGTTTTAGAAACCTCACTGAAGGTCTATCCCTAAATAGATAGGGATACATATACAGCCTGACTTTTAAAAATATTATTTTTACCCCATAAAGAGGAATTGGATGTTATAAATGCTTACTGCCAGGAGCAGCAATTCCCATGTGAAAGTGGGACTTGTTTTTGTGCACTTTGTCTATTTAAGCAGGCCATAAAATGTTACCAAAGGCACAACTGAAGAGATCTGATCTTATATCCACTCACACTAATTTTTCAGTATATAAAAACCAAGAAAAGGAGATTTCACTACAAGGCAGTGCAGAGAAAGCTTTCACACCTGAATTGGACAGCTCACCTATTCCAGATTCTCAGCCAAAAATCTATAAACACACCAAGAGAAGGCAGTGCTCCTCCAAGAGGCTCTTAAAGTTAAATTTTGGTCTGTTACACTGGGACAAATTTAGAATAACCACTTCAAATGCAGTGAAGATACTCAGGACCAGAGGAAGTGAGAACAAAATTTGGTAGGGACTGTACAGGGAAGTAGTCAGTTAACATTTAATCCCTGATGAAAATGTTCACGGTTGAGTGTCACTGGTTTAAAAACCAGTTTATCTGAAAACCCTTTCCTGGATATATTTCAAGCTTACCATACAGCATCTTAGCTCATAATTTAGCAACCGAATCTGGACTTTACATTTCCAGCCTGGTTGAAATCTATGCATTTGAAATTCTGCAAAGTTTTGATGCCATTTTAAGTATAACACTTCGGGGGGAAAAAAATAAAATAAAAAAAAAAACAACCTCCTTTCCTGAATCACTGAAACTTTACAGGTAGATAAAAGTCTACAAGTCTACAAGACAATATCCCCTCAGTATTTTTCTGCTCAAATGACTTTATTTTGTCAGTACTCTCAAGACAAGAAAGCTGTAGAGTATTTTCTTGACACAAGATAGCTCAGCCCTCCTAATCAACATTTTTTGGAAAAAAGTCTTCATCCTTAGCTCTATGCTGAGGGATTGGAAAGTGAGATCAAAGTCATTAGTCCCTGACAAAACCCTTAGCAGGTCCCACCAAGCATGCTCAGCAGGATTTGTTGTTGTTGTTGTTGTTGCTTTTTATTTTGGATGAAAAGTCTCCCCTTTTTGAAAACTGGGATTTTCGGTGCAGCCTGATCTGACTGAATCTGGCACATCCACAGGAGCAGAGAGTCCTGTGCTCACTGCAGCACAGGTGGTGGAGAGCCTTTGGCACAGGGCTGCACCCTGCACTCGGGGCCCCTTTGAAATGCAGCTTTCATGAAATCAGAAGTTTAACTGTAAAGTTGAAAGGAAAATGGAGACTGGGAAAAAACTCTATACATCAAAACTTAGAGAACAGCTAATCCTTTTGTAGGAAGTACCCAGATAGCCCTGGTCATTTCGTTTAGATCTCTTACAATGCCAAAGGCACTTGTGACATCCAAGCTGCTCTTACAGCCTTGATTTCTCTGCTTGCCCATTGCAGTATTTTCCACTCCTGAAACAGCTCCTCAGTGATGGAATTGGTGATGTTTCACTCAGTTTTTTTCACATAAGTTATCTCCTCTTACCCCACTCCTTTATTTCCTGTTGGCTGTACCAAATTTGTATCAGATAAAGCTGTGAACAAATAGACATCCCCATTTTAAAAATTACTATATATACTGCTTTATCCCATACCTACACAACAATCATCTCAAACACCTTGCATGAATTATAACATGATATTTTTATTTACTTTTACTATCTGCTTATTACCATTAAAAAAGCCCACAAAAACAAAAATAACAAAAAAAAAACCACAATAGAAATAAAAGTGCAATAATCAATGGGAATGCAAAACATAAGTATCTGTTTTAGATACACAGTGGCAAAGAAATTAAAAGAGACTTAAACTCTGAGCTAATGCTTCATCCCTAATTCATTCTCTTGTACCCATAAATGGAACACTCAGCACAATGAATCTGTGAAAAGACACATTAATGTGTTGTGGAACTGGTGTAGAATAAATTGATGGGGAATTTAATGTAACTCTGATCAGAGACTGGGTCAGAGATTTCAGTGATGAATAAAGCCAGGCAAATATTTTATATTTTAATTCAGGCTTTTTTTAGCTTTTTGTACTTTTATCGATACCCCAAATACTTTTGGGGAAGAAGGCTTCTACTCAGGCATCCTATACAAGGCACTGAATGTTTGACAGCAGTCAGTACTTTGTGATTTAACTGCACTGGTATTTCTTAAAAGTAAGAGGTCATATGTCACAAAGCAATGTCAGGGTCTGAACCTCTTCTCTTAAAGATTACTAAAAATTGTTAAATCCCATTTGCAACAGGAAGAGAATACTAGTCCTAATATTGCAGAGTATGTTTGTACTCAAGCATGTTCACAGGTTCTCATAATCCTATATTCTAAGGAAGTAAAAATATCTTACATACTATTAACATCAAATTGAACAGAAACTGATGCTCTGTGATAGATTATTTCCAAGAAGAAAAGCTTGTTTTTCCAAGATTTTCCTGCCTCAAGCTTGCTTTTTCAGATTTGCTATGAAATAAAACAAGATTTTTAAAGAGTGGATATTTGGAAAAAATAGAGAAACAATGTAATCTTTCCACTGTAAATACCCATGCTGAACTGACAAAGGAGAGTAGAAGGTGTATGCAGAACCACTGCAAATAAATTGCTACATGTGCTGTATCTCGTAGAACTGCTGAACAGTTTTTATTACATTTTTGTTCATTGGTGATTGCTATAGAGATCTCTGCATTGCAAGTAGCCACACCATTTTAGTGCTTTGCTGTTTCAGAAGAGCAGATTTTCTTGATTAATAACAAAAGGTTTTGTTGGGATCAGAGCTGTTTCCCACCATCTCTATGCAAACCCGGCAACACAAACTGTGTACATTAGCATTTCAAGGAGCCTCCTATTAATGATGGCAAGAAAAGCTTCTCTCGGTGGGTAAAATCCATTTTGTCCTCTCTTGTGACATCTGTTCTAACTTTTAAAGCCAGAAAGGAAACTAGATAATGCCAGAGAGTCTTTTGATTTACTGTATTGGCACTTGTGATGATGCTTCAGACTATAAAAGCATGTAACCCTAGTGGACATACATGACTGTGTAAATGTGAACATCTGCATATTCCCACAACATAGGGTGAATTGAACAAGTAATTCCAAAGTTCTTTGTTAAACTTTTAAGTATCTTTTTTTTTTTTCAAGATTTCATAATTATACTTTCAATTACTTCTACACCATACAAAATTCAACATTTTAAATTGTATTTTTATGTAAATGTTTATTGCTACATATGTTTTTTTAATTAATTTCATTTCCCAAAAGCTTTTCTTTTTCTTACATTTTTGTGAGTAAAGACATTTAAGCAAATAGAATTGGAGTTACTGAAACATGGTTAAAAAAATAAAACCCCAAACAGTGTAGAATAAGAAAACGTAAACTAAACCCTGCAGATTTCTTACCTCTTTACACCATCTGTGCAGTATTGCTCTTAGGCCTTTTACATTGGTCATCCTGGGAACAAAGCTGAAGGCAGATTCCAGCAGTTTTTCCATTCACTATTCATTCAGAGGTTCATCAGCTCCATATGGATCCAGCCAACTGCTGTGTTAAATCAGAGCCTTTTCCCAGAATTGACATGGTAATGAAGTCATGGTATTGCTCACAGAAAAGGCCTCCATAGGTATTTTCCTCTCTAACAAATCCAGCCTTTTCACCCCATTCACTCCCTAAAATTATCTCATAACATTACAACATCTGTGAACTGGGTTTTTGCCTTTTAATGTCTAGCATGTTTTATTACATGACTGTGCATTACGTACTGGTTAACAAGACTCCTGCACAACCAAGGAAATAAACGTGCACTCTTCCCAGCTCAGATTGTTCTGTCCCCTTTTAATTTATATCTACTATATTTATTTTTCTGCAGATAGAGCTGTCCAAACTATTGATATACAAGATGAATGTTAAATTTTTTTATTTCTATCAGAAAGTGGCTTCTTTTTCCAGAAATATTCCAGAATGAAAAATTGTTTAATCACAAAATGGTAAATCCATTAATACAAAAAATTGCTAAAGATAGTTTGCATTAATGGCAACTATGTTCTAAAGTTTCCTTCAGTTCATCATATGTATGAGCTTTGATTTAACAGCAATGGTTTAAGATTTTTTAAAGGAATAAATATGAGAAAGTTTATTTCTGCAATATTTCATCTGCAGTAAATATGTAGATACTGCCTTGATATGAAAACACAAGGTAGCTTTATTGGAAAACTATGTCTTTCTTGTAGCAATAATGTAGTTTAACAAATATGATCTATAAAATAGATACCATTACAGATGTGTCTGTGTGCCCAAGGTTAGCCATGTGCTGACTGAAGGGATTAGTCTGTTACTTACAGTTAGTGTAGGCTTTTGAGGTGGTTGTGAGATATGTTTCACTTCTGGTCTGCACATATGCTGCCATTATTTTTTGTATGAGCTAACACTTGTCCTGGTAAATTCTGGTGGTTCGGATTGGAAATCAGAAAGATGCAGAAAGATAAAGCACACACAGTTCCCCTTCTGCACCCCAGCAGAAGATCCACCCAAGTGCCTCAGCCAGAGGAAGCAGCATGGCTTACAAACACAGTGGGTGCATGGGACAAGTGGCTAAAGACTCTTCTTAGAGAAACTGTCCATGGGATCCCTCCTGACTACTTCACAGTGCTGGTCCCAGCACCTCAAGGCAGACACGGCAGAGTTACTGCACGTGCAGACAAGGACAACTAAACCTATCAAAGGGATAGAACAGTTGCCCTAAGAAGAAATAAGTGACTAAAAAAGATTAGAGCTCCAATTTGATGAGGAGCTAGCTGAGAGAGTAAGATTTCTAGAATCACAAAGCAGAAATCCTCAGCAACTTTTGCAATTCTATATAACTAGGGGTCACTTGATGAAATCAGTAAGTGGTTGATCTAAAAGAGGTAAAAACACTTCTTCATAAACATCTATTGAACTTCTGGAGCCTGCTGATGCAGAAGGGTGAGGAGGGAAACTCCAAGTGTAAGATCATTAAAAAATGAGATAACTTGATGGACCATGAGTCTACAAGCAGATGCTGAAAGAGCTAAGCAGGGCTACAGTCTAACATCCCTAACACAACTGCTCCAGGTATGGGAGGGAAGTGAAGAAAAATGAATTGCAGAAAGTGACCAGGCTAGTATGGTCTCCCTAAATAACATTTCCTGTTTCTGCTTTCAGAGACACAACACCTGAGCAGCTGGGCACTGGTCTGACCCAACTAGTGTCATTGCTAAATTCTTTTTTACATCTTATGAATGTCATTCAGCCACCACTCTAGAGCTTAGTGTTCATTCTACTGCAGCAATGACTGCCACACTCTGCCAAAACTGACATCAACCAGAGATCTGCTATTCAAAGTAAAGCCATCTAAAGGTACATAGAGCATAAGACCAAGTCATAGAGAACAAGGAACTGCTTTGAAGCAGAAACTGAGATATCTTATTTTCGTCTGACACAAAAATGTCATAGTGTCTCCAGTATCAGAAGACACATTTTATCAGTGAGTGACAATTAATGGTTGTTTTATGGGGAGGGTTCTAACTGGATATCAGATACCTCATATAGTCACTGACAGCATCTGTGCTGGATTAGTTCCTGGGAAAAAGGTATCCTTGTCTGCACTTACTGCAGTGAGGTGCACCATCATGATTCTTGAGATGTATGTTACTAAGTCAAAAAGGAGCAACAAAAAATACTGGTAGAACACATATGTTCCTTATGGGTGAATTAACTCATTATTAGTGAGATTAGCCAAACAAACACGTCTTTAGTCCTGACATCTTTAAGTCTGTGATGTTTAAGAATACAAAGGTTCAAGTCCGAAGATATTTCTTCTGTACTGGTAATTCCAGAGGGCTGGAGAGCTGTAAGTACAGCTCCACCAGCACAATTACTCAGAAACATTACCCAGGGTGCATCCAAGCCTGACCTGGGATAAATGCCAATAGCCCCAAGAAGAGTAAAGCAGCACTTGATGAACATGAACAACATCCTTAAAATACTTCTGGCAACTGGGGAAAAAACTTGCCGCTTGTATAAAAATAGAAAGAAATTAAGATTAAATAACATCTGCAAAGAAATACTGCACAAGAAAAACATATGGAACTTCTATAGTAGATTATGCAAAAGAATACTCCTTACACAATAAATTTGTTTTACCTATCCATGAAAACCAGCTGCTGAGTCAGAGTCAGCCCACTCCATTTGTTCATGCTTTGTCTTTCAACTTAACTAAAGTTTCTAGCACCTAACACAATGCTGACTGCTGACACAGGGCACACAGAGCAAAGACAAATACCACTCTACCTACAGGCCTCTCTGGTCCCTCTGAATTCAGACAGGACTCCATCTTGTGAAGTGATACTGGGCTTTGATGCAACAACTGCTGCAGGAAAAATGTGGAACTGAGAGCAACGCCCAGGCAAGTTTCGAGTCCTGGTTAGTAAATCCTGCTGTAGCAGCCTCACACACCAAAAGGATGGTTTCTACCAAGATTTTCTGTTTCCCTTTGGCACCAGGCAGTTATGAAGAGGAAATGTTATCACTATCCTCAAGAAATCACACACGCTGGCTCCACAGCACAGTATGTCTCCTCCTTTCCAGGCTGCAGAGTTTCCAAGCTGGTTAAAGCCAGGCTGTCCTGCATAGCAGAGAGCTGAGGTGTTGACTGGCCCCTTGGAGAGCAGTGGAGGGCAGGGGGAGGGGACACAAATCCCCAGTGCTGGTGAGGAAGATGCACTTGCTCTGTCTCTGAGGACAAATGCTAAAGAAGTTGGCCATTCTCTGTGTTTGGACACCTACTGACAACTGATCTCATCCTTTCTTGGAAAGAGCTTTTTAACTATTCAGTGCACTTTAGACCTCTTTATTCACAAATAGCTGTTTCAAAGTAGCCTGGGGCATGGATGTATGGCATTGTGTTGCAATTGCCTCCACAATATTTGCAAAGGGATTGTTTATCTATTAGGTATTATGCATCTCCCCCACTTGCTTCTTCCTAGAGGCTACCACGAAGAACAATGCAATCGTGCTTGAAAGTCTTTTAACCCAATATACAAACAACCATCTCCCTGAACAGCTCACACAATGTATTTACAAAATGACTACACCCAATATTCTGAGATTTTGATCTAGTATCTCCTTGTCTGTCCCTTACCTGTAAACCTTGTGGAGATGAATGCCAGAGGTAATGGTGATGGACTGTTGGTTTGAAATGGGACTGGTACCTGGTCAGAATGGTGTTCATTCCTTGGTCCGAGCTGCTCAGCCCTGCTCTCGACTGCTCTGACTGCCAGAAGATAAGGAGGAACTAAAGAGGTAAATCTGTCTCCTCAGCCAAGACTTGCAGGTGAAAACCTGTATTCTGGCTCCTTCTTGCATGCTTGTAACAGTGTTTTCCAGTGCAACTTCTGTATGGGTACAAGCTGTTTGACTCAGTGGCACTACACGAGACAGGAAAAAATTCCCTTTGCTCCTCAATTACATTTATTCGATTTGTAACAAATGAAAGCACATGAAGACATAATTTTGTTGGAATAAAAACCACAGAGTTTGTAAAGGAAAGCTGAATCCTTTGCAACCTTGTACAGTGCATCCCACCCTGGATGAAACAGCATCTACTTCACATCTACTCAGGGATTTGACGCAGCAAGATAATCAGTTAATTCCAGTTACACTAATGAACTGGAAAAAAATCTTCAACATGAAGAACAGCTTTGCTAGCCATTCAGAAGAGAGGCTGCCTTAACACAGAGGTTTGCTGCCAACACAGGGGCCTGCATTTGGGATGTCACAAAAGAGGCCACCAAGCCTGGCAAAAGATGAGGATTCGTGTAGGATCAATTGAAGCTGCGACAGATTCCAAAATATCAGAAATTACCTCATGTCCCTCTGAAAGATACTGAAAGGATCTGAGGCACCAGTAGTGTTCTCTTTTATCCTCCCAGTAGGGCCCTGGGACCCAGGCAGAGTGAAACAAGTACATAGGGTGAAGGATTGGCTATAAGATTGGTGCCATGCTCAGAGCTTTGGGTTCTCTGATCTGGGAGGTGCCTTCAAGAGACTGGGCATGTCAGCAGTAGATGGGGCACACTTGCTCAAGTGAGGTACAAGTGTTATGGGGAGCAAGGTGGTGGGACTTATTAGCCAGGGCTTTAAACTGGATTCAGTGGGGAAGGGGATGCTCTACCAGGTGTCAGTACGGAACCAGGAAAAAACAGCCCTAAAGCAAGGAAGCACCAAAAATCATCCCAAAGGAATTGGAGAGGGCTCCTCCCAAAAGATGAAGAGATCAACAGCCCAGTTACACTAAAGCACGCAGCATGGGTAACAAACAGGATGAGTTGGAAACCATGGTGCAATTAGAGAACTACAACCTAACTGCTCTCACAGAAACATGGTGGGATGAGTTGTGATGTTTGACTAAAGCATGGCAGTTGAGACCCACAAGCCATTCAGAAGAGACAGGCTGGGGAGGGTGGCCAGGGGGTTTGCACCCTATGTTGAGGAGGGGATAGACTGTGCAGAGCTGCCTCTAACAGCCATGAACAGGTTGAGAGCTTGTGGGTAAAAATCTAGGACAGGACCAACAAAAGACACCTGGTGATGGGTGTCTAGACCACCTGATCAGGAGCCTGTTGACGAGGCTTTTTTGCTTCCCAGACAGGAACTGTCGCACTTGCAAGTTCTCATCCTGAAGGGTGATTTCAACCACCTGGACATCTGCTGGGAAAGCAATGTGCAAGCAGTGCAGGAGACTCCTGGAGTGTGTAGAGGACAACTTCCTGCCCCAGGTGTTAGACAAGGCAACCACAGGTGAGGCATTACTGGACCTGGTGCTCACCAATGTGGATGAGTTCACATAAGGAATTAAGATTGGAGGCAGCCTGAGCTGTCGTGACCACACTCTAGCCTGGTGAGGAGCAAAGTCAAGACCCTGAAGTTTGCAAGTCAACTTCCAGCTGTTTAAGGAGTTGGTGAATGAGATCCCCTGGGTAACTGGCCTTAAGGACACGGGGGTAAACAGAATTGGCAGCTATTTTAAAGCCATTTTTCTCATAACACGAGAGCTCTCAATCCCAGTGTGCAGAAAATCAAGCAAGGCAGGACAGAAACTAACACAGCTGAGCAAGAATCTGCTTCTCATACGGAGGAGTAAGAAAGAAATGCACAGCCAGTGAATGCAGGGACAGGTCACCTGGGGAGACTACAGATTTTCCCAGCTAGGAGTAGCTGGGTTTTGAGGCACAAAAGCCCAGAATACAAAGGAGACTATGCTGCTGTTTCCAGTGGAGGAATGAGGAAAGACATTTCAGAGTCTTCAGTCCTCAAAATTTTCTTAAGTATAAACACCCAATTTACAGAATGTAAAAAAACCATCATATTAATCACACGTGTAAGTTTAGGACCACAACATGATAAAAACACTGATTGTTTTTCTCCATAGCTCACAGCATTCTACTTTGTTCTGATAAAGCCAGCAGATATCTTTGCCTTTTTCTTTCAAAGGGCAAACACATTCTTTTACTCTCCCAGCAAAGGGTCCTTTGACTTTCCATCTCCACTGGTTTTAGTTCAGCTTCCAACAACAATCACTTAGGCATTCTTGGAAATCAATAGCAACTGATTTCTAATTTTTATCTCACTGTTTTCAACAGAGATGGGGCTTAGGGCTTTTTTTCATTTCTGAGCAAGTATTTTCAGCTTGCCCCTCATCTGTTCCATTCTGGAATGGCTGCTATCCTTGCCACTTCTTTATATTTTTGCTTTCCATTTGATGTTTGTGTTTAAGTATATACTTCATCCACTGTTTAAAATCAAACCATTACCTGCCACTTTTGTTTGCATTGACCAACAGCTCCCTCATAATTGCTGCCTCTACATTTAATCCATCACAAGCCACAGAAAACCCTTGAAATTAAGATTGCAGATAATTTGTAGGATTATAATACACAGGCATATAAATCAATAAAGAAATTTAGTTCAACTAAAGACCACCCATACTTCCCAAACTAAAAATTAAACACCAAAGTATTTGGTGTTTCAAAGATATTTCACTAGTTACTTCTGCATTTATCTTCTAGGTATCTTTTTTGGCCCACCATAAGAGCACAAACAGTTCAGATAAGCATTAGGGCACAGAAAAAGAACACATCCATAAAATAAGGTACTCATTAAGAGTAAATTTCAGCATCCAGATTCCTTGCCGATATGCCAAGAAAATCAAGATGAAGGACTGGCAGGAATATCAGGCCTGCTGTATATATTCTTCTGTAATTTCTTTTAAGATGAGGTGGGGAAAATGTGCTTAGTTGTTTGTAAGACTCTTTAAAAAGAAGCAAAGTTTGCTTTGAAGTTCACAAACTTGTGAATCTTTTAGCTGAGGGTTGTTATATTGAACTGCTTGTTAAGTGAAGCAGGAACAATCTGTTGCACTGTTAATTTAAGAGATCTATATACCTGCACTACTAATGATGCTGGCATTAAGAAAGGAAGGAGTGCATCCATCCTAAGGCCTGATCCTGCAGTGAACTTCACGTTGGCAGGTTATGCATCAGTCTGGAACTTGCAGCCAGAGCAAGTACCAAGTTCCTACCTTCTTTCCTTTACACTTTGTTTCCAGCTTTTGCAACTTGCTTAATTTCATGTCAATTTAGAAACTGTAGGTGATCACCAACTGATCATTGAGTTCAGTCAGAGGGGTGTCAACAAGACATTTGAGTTAATTTGCATTTAGCCTATTTAGCCAAGTTAACTTGCAGCCATAGCAGAGCCCAGGTACCTGTGGAAGACTGCTCACTAATGGCACAAACATCACAAACAGAAAAACAGACAAAAGATTCCAATAAGCAAAGCATCTGAGAACCTGCAGGATGTTACACAGCACTGGAGCAGGTGCACAGTTGGGAATATGCATTGGCCTCCATCCCTGTGCTGAGTGAGCAGGCCACTCTGGAAAGGCACAGTATAGCAAAAAAAAAAAAAAAAAAAAAATCCACAATTACATAGTCTGGAAATTAGCTGCTGGACTAAGAGAAACAATTTCAGAGTTTATCTGTCAGTGTCAGTTTTGAAGTTAATGGTCAGTGACTGCTGAGCCGTGGAACTGACTCAGAGGCAGACATAGTTTGGGACTCTGGTTCGACACTCCCTAGAGACTGAGCTTATTGATTAGATGTTCACTGACTACAATTGGTGTCATTTGAGATGCCAAGAAGATGAAAGCAGGGTCTCCTCAGAGGTGCCAACATGAAGGCAGCAGGCAGAAAGAGATGTACAGGAAGGTCCACCTGAACATGAGGAAGAACAACCTCTCTGTCCAAGTGATCTGAACAGGTTGCCCAGGGAGGCTGTGGAGTCTCCCCCACCAGAGATATTCAAGAACTATCTGGACACAAATCTGTCCAATGTGCTCTGAGATTACCCTGCAGGAGCAGGGAGGTTGGAACAGATGACCCACTGTGGTCCCTTCCAACCTGACCCATTCTGTGATTCTGTGGTATGTCTCATCTGAATTCCAAAAATCCTGCTCCTGAATGAGCAACTCTGCAAGACTCCATTTTAGTAATTTAGACTTTGTGAGAGACAGAAATATAAAAACATATTTTATATGTTTTTATATTTCTGACAAGAGACACCCCTGGGATTGCAGTGCAAGGGATGTTGCTAGAGAAGGTCCTCTAGGATATTTATGGAGAACAGAAAGGTGCATTCTGGAAAAGCAGACAAAAACTGCAAACCAAATTTGCTGGGCAAATTTACACCAAAAGCCTACAAACTTGTCACAGATACTCATAAAGAAAGGCAACCTTTGAACTCTATGTTATTTGCAGCAGGCTTTTGCTTTCCTCAAACAGGAAAGCAGTGACAGATTAGGCAGGTTCTCTTCTAGTTAGAAACATACCTCAACTGGTTTTGGAAAAAAAAAGCTCCCTAGTTGTGTTTCTCCTTGGAATTGACTCCTCACAGTTAAGGCTAATTCTTAATCTGATGTTTACTCAGTTTACTTCTTTTCTGCATTCTGCATTGTCCACATCTGGACAATGTACATTTATTCATCAGCTGTGCTCATTCTAGCTGTGGTTGAGATGGCAATTTCATTCTAAGTCTCTGCATACATCAATGGATACATTACCTTTCAGCTGAATTTTCTCATGCCTGTTCCCAAGCCAGAACTTGCATATTTTTTCTGAAAGTTAGAAGTATACATACACTCCCTTCCTAACTTCTCATATGTAAATGTGAGAACACATTATTTTAACAAAATACTTTTGATACAGAGTGTTTTTTTATTTCTCTTTTTGAGTCTTTCAATTTTAAAGCAACTTTGAACATACAGGAACAAGTATTTCTTCAAATGCTATCACAAATGTGAGAAAGGCACAAGACTGTCTAGGAAAGGTAAAGTTAATATGGAAAAGGAGCACCACCACTCTCATCTGTGCATGAACTCCAACAGGAGGGTGAAGCATGTGACTGTGAGAAAGTTTGAGTCACATTTGCATACAAATAGTTAAAGAGCACTCAAATGAGTCATGAAAATTCACTCTGTTTCTAAAAATGAGTGGAAATGCTAATGCAATGGTAAGGCTGAGATTTCAACTGATGATAAGCAAAAATATTTACTGTTCTGGTTTCAAAGAGACTCTAACTTCTGCTCATTATTCCTACCTACTACAACAGCAACATTCTTTCAACTCAGATCTTGCCAGCATTTATCTATATACATGTTTTTATTATTTGGGTCTTTTTTTAAGGGAGGGTGGATTTATTTTTTTTTTTTGTGCAATACCACATTATTTTTTCCTGCATTAATGGTGAAGTGCATTATATCACAAGGGGCAATAGCGATATCTTATGAACAAATCATAAATATACTTAAATTCTGTGCCCTGGTAAAAACAGGATGGTCTAATGTGTTGTTCAGGAAAGCAAGAAAGGTGTCAGAGCTGGGATTTGTGCAAAGAGAAAGATGGAAGGGGAAGGAGACACCCTTTTTGAAAGAAGGGCGTGGATGTTTACTTGCAGAGCTGTATAAAGGCAGTATTAGAGGATGATGGAAAGTCAATTAGGATGAGTACAGTTTTCTGTAACTACAATGACAAAAACATTTTAAAAAGTCAAAAAGATGTGAGTGCTATTCATGTCCAGGGCCCAGGAGACAAAGCAGAAGGCTCACCACATCTTGAAGAGCTCACTCTCCATTCACAAACGTTTATAAAAGCCAAGGTATTGCAACAAAGAGCAAAAAGTACAATGGATTTTTCTTTCTCCAGTTCTAAGTGGAGCAGCTGAACAACTCAGAAAGGTGACTCTCACTGAGAACCCTGCTCCTACAGCAGCTGTCCTCAGCACCCATCCACACCACAGGTAACACTTCCATTGCTCTGGGGAACACATCAC
Organism: Passer domesticus; assembly: GCF_036417665.1. Taxonomy (NCBI): domain Eukaryota; kingdom Metazoa; phylum Chordata; class Aves; order Passeriformes; family Passeridae; genus Passer; species Passer domesticus. Next base: position 16,331,958 of record NC_087476.1, on the reverse strand, counting down.
GTGAGGACTACAGAAACGAAGCACTGCCTGACTTTTGCATCTGTCATCCTCACAAGCTGCCTGGTTTTAAAACATTAGCAAAAATGGCAAGGTAACAGCTTGTGTTTGTTCTGTCATCCCCCCACTTCAAGACCCCTGACGCACTGAGAGACAGACTGCAGGTCAGGCTCTGCTCTGCCCCGTTCTTTCTGTCGTTATTTACACCTGAACAAACTGAGTGGAAAACATGCAAAATGGTACCATTTTGTTTTGATAGTGTTTTACCCTCACTTCACAGGGGTGAGAATGAATAGACAGGGTGCAAGGCAGTGGAGAATCAGGGATTCTATATATTAAAAAACAGCGCAGAAAGTGTCAAACACCATACAAAAGGACTGCTCATGCATTCACGCTCAGCATCTGTGATCTGGACAGTATAAACAGAAGTCACTGTCTTTGGGCTATGTGGATTTTACAGGGTTTTGTTTATATAATTTAAAAATCAGCGGACCTGCAAGGCTGAATGTTGCAGGATGCCTTGCAAACAGCAATCTCACCCATTACAGAAGCTTCTGGAGCTTGCAAGAGGAATTCCCTTTTATTGATAGATGGTGAAGGCTATTGTCAGATGACTGATACTGGTTCTCTACCACATGATGCAGGAGCCTACAATATTAATTAAAAACCCTAGAACAATTTGAAAAATTGCCTGCCTGAAGCTCTGATTAGCTGGGATGCCTTCCCCTTCCATATGGAGTTGGACAAGTAATATCAACTAGGAGGGAAGCCTTTCTGCCACTCTGAAGGATTAAGATCTGTAGCTTCATATGCAAGGAAGTCACCTCCCCAAAAGAGACCTTTGATGCTTACAGCCAAGATGTGCTACTAAAGCCTGAAAGGGTGGACTCTGCCTTAGTCCCTCGGCCAGGCACAGGAGCTGAATTTACAGATGTGCAAGAGCCAGAAAGGATGGAAGCAGCACGGTGGCTAAAAGCAAACTGGGACAGCTGGGAGTGAAGGAGAGGGAAGGTAACAACCAGCAGAGCCCGGAGCTGCTCCTGTCTGTGTCAGCTCCCAATGACAGCTGATGGTTACTAAAATGGCATCATGGCCTGGTCGTCCCCAGCAGGACAGGGGTTGACAGCAGATCTGCAGTAGGAAAAACATGAGCATGTTTTCACACAGACTGCCTAGAAAACAATTAACTTCCACTCTGCCCAGCTACTGTCAGCAAAGCCCCACAGACACGAGGGGGGGAGTGCATCTTAAGGAGTGATTTGAAGGTGAGTGGCTGGAAAGACCTTTGTCCCACACCAGGAGGATAGGACACAGGAGAATGTGAAGATATCTGTGCAGTGAAAGGACAACTGTGTGGTACAGGACAGCACCACTACCAGAGCAAAGGTCAAGTTCAGCTATGCAATGAGTTAACAGAGCTGGAAAGAGCAGATGAAGAGTCCAAAAAAAGAGGAAGGGTTTTTTTTTGCCTGGAGCACAAAGGATGTTAGGTGAAGTTAGTGGTTATAGATGCAGGTTTTTCTCTTTAACCATCTGGTTTGTGAATTTATGGCATTTTTGGTTGTTTGGAAGAAAATTTCCCGCATTCTGGGATTTTGTTTTGGTCTCCCTCATACTCCAAGCACTCTTCAGAGCTATTAAGTTGAACAGCCACTAGTTAAGCACTTAAAGATGGGCTCTGACAGGTTTCCCAAGCTGCTTCTGAAATGTATTTGGCAAATAAATTCCTCCTCATCTGCTAATTTCAGACTTTTAAAATAATTTAGCTCTCAAGTACATAACATAATGTTATTATCTTGTTCTTTACAATCTGAGGGCAGAATCTATTTAGAACGTGAGCAGGCTGGCTATGTGCAAGTGACAAGCTTTAGATAAAATTCACTTGCCAACCCAGAGCAGTGAAACAAATTCCCTCTCAGCTCTCACAGGCACCTGTTACACTAGCCAAAAACCAGCCACATCCCACGTACACATTCACAAACACACCTGAAGGTGAATCCAAAGCTCTGACCTGACAAGGAGAGTCTTCCTCTCTGGAAGGGCTCACGGGATTTGCATCAGGCCCCACAGGTGTAAAGCATGAAGACTACTGAGTCTCCATCAAAGGAGTTTCCACTGCCTGGTTTATGTCTTACCCACAGCCACCCCCATAACAGCTGATTCACACAGACAGCCTGCTTATTCTATACAGGAATGTACATTTGCAGCTTATATACATGTGCTTCACTCCACAAAACACTACCAAAATAGCAGAAAAGAGAGAAATTGGCACATTCCAGACTGGTCCTTAAAACAATTCTGCAAGGTGTGTTGCTGCTCTCAGTACAGAGCAGAGAGTATCATGTCCCCAAACAGCTATGCCTTTGTCAGGTTTAAAAAAGGAGCATCTGCATTACAGCAAAAAAACACAAGTCAATAAAAAAATTACCAAAAACTTTCCCATAACATTTTTTCCTTAATAGATTCTATAAAAGCACTTCTGGAAACAAAGCAGAAGCTCACATAAAGAGAAATAAAATCACACTTCAGAATAAAACCAAGATGATTCTCCTGAACATTTTCTCAGGAAATTCAAAGTGGTCTGATGCTTACAAAGCCTGCCAAAAACCAAGGCTTCACATCCCATTCTTCCCAGTTCAGACTGCAATTTAGAGTTTCCATTGCACCAGGTAATGTCCCAAATGACCACTTCTGGAGTGCTTCTTATCTGATGATTATAAGAACCTCACTGGATCAACCCAGAACCTGTGTCTCCCATAACCTGGGAAACTGATTTAACTAGGGCTAAAATCACCACATTACAACTCACGAGTTGTCCTAACAGGAGACAGAAATACAAGAAACTTCTTCAGAAGCATTCACTTTCTGGATAGTGTTGCTTATTTTAGCTTGACATTTCAAATGAAAGAAATCTAAATTGATGAAGAAATCTGAAACTTGAATTCTCCCTCTCCCCTTCCCCTTTAATCCTTAGACTTTCTTGTTCCTGCTCCAAGTCCTCATCCAGCTGTGACTGGTACTTTCTCTGGTCTCTGGCACTCACCCTACTGTCACTGCACCACCTTGTGATTTTCCAGCTGGAGAGCAGGAGGTGAATCTCTCTATGGGTGCTGGAAAGGACAGCAGAATGCTCCTTATTACAATTATTACTTCTGCCACCCCAGAATCTTTTCCCACATTCATTAGAATACATTCTGTATTATCTTCAAAAGCAATATTCCCTTTTTAAGAACAAGAAAATAGAAAAAATAATTTTAAAAATTAAAAAAGAAGAAAAAAGAAAAAAGAAACTATTATCTGGAAACCCATGGTAATATGTGAAGCAGCTGGTCAGAAAATGTACTGGCTACTAACTCTAGTTCTGGCTGCCAAACTTGTGATCGATGAGACCCGTTACTTCAGTGTTTTCATCACAATTTAGATCTTTAAGGACAATTCCCATTGGATTAAGGACTTCCCATGTGATAAACAGTCTCCTGACACAGGTCAGCTCTAAGTGACTTGTCCATCATTGCACATTAAGAAAAGTTTGTGGCAGAGACATGGATTAAGTCCTTCAGAACATAACTCAGCTGTTTCAAGGAGCATCTTCCTTCTTTGTGTACCTTCTACAAGAGCTGAGGTAAGGCTTCCAGAAAGCCATCTCCCTCACCATGGAGTCCCACCCATGCCACAAAGGAATACACAGCCCTGCTGGTGTAGGTTGCACGGCTAACAACAGGCAGAAATGCACAAAACTTACAGCTATGAGCATCTACCTGGAGGTTACACACTGGACTGTAAAACCCCAGCACTCCACCAAGCCAGTCAGAAAAACTTCTTGGTCTAAGTCTCTTAGCCACTGCTCATCCTTCTCAATGCTGTCAAATGCGTGAAGTCACACACATACACACACAAACACATAAAAAAAAAGAGAGAGAGAATTGTCAGGAAAGTCTGAGAACCAACCCTGACATCCACATCAAGGCCAGGGTATCTAGCTGAAGCATATGCTGTCTGGGCTAAGGACAGATGGACTCAGAAATCAAGAGTGTCCACGATAGAGTTAAGCTTTTAGACTTCTGCAGTAGGTAGATATAAGTCATCACAGAAGCAACGATTTTCTCAATTGTCTGTAAACTGAGTCATTAAAGACAGGCTTAGATGCAGACACCAACCAGACACATGGCATAAATCAGGTGAGGTGAATCCCATCTCCAGAACCAAGAGACCTGTGAATGGGAATAACGAATACAAAACTATTGCTAATGAAGTGAAAACAAGCAGAGTGATAAGGCAGGAAAAAAAGAAACTGCCAGAAGTCAAAATTCTGATTATTCAATGGAGAACAGCTGAGATGCTGGGTATAAATGAGCTGTTTTGTTCTGGCTTAAAGTATTTCAACAAGATCTCTTGTCTCTGCTGTAAACAATAGCTTGAGGCCTTAAATAATTTAATTTTAGTCCATTCCAAATTATTTTTATGTTGCCAAATCTAGACATATATCTTCCATATTTTGATACAAGGAGTAGAAGGGTTTCTCAACCATGTGTTTTGGAATAGTTGAAGGCATTCAGTTTTATGGAATGATTGACATGAACAACATGGTAACATCATCTCCAATTGTATTCATAGCTAAAAACCCATCAGGAGAACATATTACTGTAATTTTGCCAAACTGGACACTTATTTTCCACAATTGTTTCCACAATCTAAAATTGCAGAATGACTGGACAATAAGCCTTTGGTGACCTTTAACTAAAATTGTCTTTCCCTGGAATCATCCATTTGCAAAGAATATGTGTGCACCAAACTCAGACCAGCACAGAAAACACTTGCACTCCAGTAATTTGATAAGAAAGCTGGATGACCTTTTGCTGATCTCTGATGAAACAATTAAGTACATAGTTGGGATTTATGCTGCAGTACACCCCAGCACTATTTCACATTATCAAAAATTAAAAAACTATAGCTTTTTGAAACTGAGAATTACAGGCTTACCTCTTCAGAGCCAGTATTAAAGGTGATATTTTTAAAGGCATCCAACCTCCAGTTTTAGAAGTTAGAAACAGATTTTTCTGGGTATTCAAGTGCATAAAATGCAGTATACACTTAGTCCATTTTCCACAGTACTCCACTTTCTTTGATTTAAATACAGAGCCTTTCAGCTTTCTGAAAATCCCAACTGTAGCCCTGTAATACCTTCAAACAATGTTTATGCATATTTCACACATTTAGCTCCTCCCTTAGGAGCAGGACATAGTGCCTCGAGTCAGTTAGACCATCCACAGAAGAGTGCAAAATGACACGTAAGAGTTCCATACTTACATTTCAGACACCTGGCATCAGGATCCACCAGCACAGACTGGGAACACGCATGGCCACATGGCCTTTGGGCTCTACAGGCTCAGCAATACTTCATCCCAAGACACTTCACCCCAGCTACCCAAGTCCAGCCTTCCAATGGAAGGAATGACCACGATACAGAGCCAGAACTCAACTAACTTTGACTACATACCCAAATTTTAAAGGCTAAATTCGGGTATGATGAATCAGAAAAATTAGTCATCCACAGTGGAATCCACCTCGCTTGGCATCTATAAGTCAGGCTTCTGGCTGAATTGGTTGTCTGGCTCCTGCTGAGAACTGATGGTGAGCAACGGCCCCCAGCGAGGAGATTCACTCCATCCTCAGAGAGGTGTCAGATGGGCACAGAATGAATCACTCTCTGCAGGTGTCTCTTGTTCTGTCTTTCCACTGACTATAGAGAGATGAGACATAAAACCTCTAAATAGCTAAGATAAGGTGAGATGAACCTCACCCTCAAGAATGGGTGAGTCTGCCAGGCCAGCAGGCCCAGACTTCAGGCTTCTTGCCATCCAGGAGATGCCTTTACCCCTGAGCTATAGTGTTAGGCTCCCTCTTGTTTATAATGCCTCTGGCCCTCTGAAATTTGCATCTGTTTCTCTACTGTGGCAAGCTTGAACAGGATGGGTGGGTGTCCTCCACCTTAGCCTTATCTCTGGTCGTTAGGGCTGCTTTGCAAGCAGGAGGGAGTTTATATCACCTCTGATGAGGAGAACATTGAATCTGCATCACTCACTTCCAGGACAAGTGCTCTCATGAGAAAAATTGCTTATGAGAAAGCAGCAGTTCCTTTCCTTCTTTGCCCCTGAACTTTCCGGCAGCTCCAGCTGCTGCGCCTTGTGCTGAGCTCCACGCTGTCAGTGTGCATTTAACCATGATCTTGTGCACACCTCCTGGACCAGGCCTCTCCAGAGACTGAGGCACATACCTATTTTGTGTGTCCCAGGTGGGTTTACGCAGGCGACAGTCACTGGGGAAGTCAGCTTAACCTAGATAATGCTCATTCTGGGCCAATAAAGAAGCAAAGTTTCAACAGCCTAGGAATCTTCACTAGAACTCACGTGGCTCAACAGGACTCATGGGGGTGCATGTGCATTTGGGATGTGGTGCACATATTTTGTTAAACTGCACTTCCAGTACCCAAACCCTGACTGGAATTAGGCTTTCCTGACCATACAAATTTTTTTCTGTACATTAGTTAAAAAGGACTGAGAATGCTGTGGGTCCTGTGTTGACATAACCTATACCAATAGATTTGGAAAAGTTAAATTAGTACTGCCTGCTTAATAATACAAAGCTTTCCACCATGGAACTGAGGTGTTCTTCCTGAAGACAACAGGAAAACCAGATTGACCAACAATTAGATGCAGTACAGACTCAATTTCTCCTCTGTGTTCATGAAACATTATTATTATTGAGGAAAACCAAAACACAGAGAGCATGCTATGTAAATACATTTATACTCGAAATTATCATAATTTTACAATTTTGGGGGTAGAGTGGGGTGTGTGTGTTTAAAACCATACCTGGAACAGATTTGCAAAATCTTCTCCCACCAAGCCAATTCCCAATCCCTCCCTTTTTTTATCAGTGAAATTAAGACAAGCATTTTGTGATCTTATTCCCACAGGCCTGTACCTAAAGATCAAAATTGGGCCAAAGTGGGAGACTAAGGGGAGCTGGACTAGCCAGCCAGATAATTAACAAAAGAATAAGCCCATACTCCTTGGTGTATTCCTTATTGTATGTAAGGTACTGTCAGTAATCACCTGCCTGGCCCCTTCTCCCTTTTCTATTCTGAGTAGATTTTCCAGAGAATTGGTGGGGAGTGCAAAATCTGCAACATTTTAGACCTACGTTAATTTAAAGGTATCACTAGAAAAGTTACACTAGATGGAAACCATCTGCTACATAAGTCATGCACTAATAAGTGAACTTGCCTGATCCCAGATTTTAGAACAACCATGCTAAGTTAGAGAGCCACCTAAATGGTTCACTGTAAGCACTTATAGGGGACAATATGTAACTTAATAAAAACATAGATGTTGCATTAATAAAATGTTAAAGATTTTAAAAAATAAATGTATTTGGCTTTGAGTAAAAACATAAGAGTTAATACATGGATCTAATACACCTTATGCCAGTAGCACTTACTATGCCAGAGAGATGCTGCTTTCAGAAAGATTTCACAGCAATTTTCTTCAAGTAGAATCAGGTAAGCAATAGCCCTTTGCAGATAGCAGTTTATATAGCAAAGCCTCCAGGGCACTGGTCCTACTTACAAAACAGAGAAATCCTACTCAACAGAAATAAACATTAGAACTAAAGCATCCGAATTTGGATTTGATATAAATGTTGCAGCAAAACCATGCAATTCACATGGAAACAGCCCTCTTTGCAGAGTGGTGTTGGAAAATAGAGTTTGAGTAAAAGTCATTTTACTGCACAGCAGCAGTTTAGGAATATGATCATAAAATGATACACATGTCAAAACAGAATCCCAACAAAGGCCTGCCCTTCCTATAGTCCAATGCTTCTAGCCAAAATGGAGATGTCTTAAAAGAATGAAAAAAACATTTATGTTTTGCCAAAACACTTCCAAAGCATCCCAACAACACACGGCCTGGGATTAACAGCAGCAGATGAGGGATGCTTAAAAGCGGGGATGAAGAGAATGATACCGTGCGAAAGCAGCACTATTCAAAAGCACAGTGAGGAAGGAGGGAAAGAGATCTTAGAAGCTGGCGGTTCTGTGGCATTGGCCAACGTGGCCCAGAAGAGAATGGAGTTTGGAAATGGGTCTGAGAGAAGCTGTATCCATCCACACGTTCCTTGAAGCGGCAGCCGGAGGGGCTGGGAGGAAGCGGTGAGCAGGGCAGGACCAGGGAGCTGCGGTGCCACCCCGCTGCCCGAGAGCCCTGCCAGGGGCTGGCCGCACCCGGGGGACACTGCAGCGCTGTCCCGCTGTCCCGGGGCCGGGCCCGGGTGACACGGCCGCGGTGACACACGCACGACACGCGCGGGGCGTGGGACAGCGCCCTGCCAGCCGGGTCTGCAGCGCTGGGGACGGGGCGGGGAGGGCTGCTGCCCGCATGGCCAGGGAAAAGTAGAAGGAACATTAAAAAAAAAAAGAAAAAAAATTTTAAAAAAAGGTCCCTTCCCCCAAGGCAGCTGTGGAGTGTGCTGAAACCCCCTTTTAGGCACAATCAGCCCCGAGCATCTGGGCAAGGATGAGGTGGGTGCAAAGTGCACGGGGAGGAAATGTGTCAGCTGCAGCATCCGAGAGCAGCGGAGCAAGCTCAGACGGGAAATGAGCTTGCGAAGTGCACCCGACAAGATGATCGCGGGGATAAGTTGCTTCTATGGAAACTGCAGCCCGATGAACCAAAAAACAGTTTGATGGCAAAGTTTTAGCAGGAGCTGGCTGATGCCTGGTTTCAGCTACACTCCCCACCCCCTGAAAAAAAAAAAAAGAAAAAAGTAGAAAAAGCTGCACAATGTGTTTCTTGTTATGGAAAAAAAAAAAAAAGAAAAAAGAAAAAAAAAGGGAAAAAAAAAGAGAGAGAAAAGAAAAAAAAATGGGGACACAGGTTTTTCCCTGTATGGGCTACATCATATTAAGCTGTAAGTTTAGTTCTGGACAAACAATCTCTTGTTGCATCTCTGGGATGGAGGTTAATGAATTCCCACAGATGATGTTGGCCAAACAGTGGTCGGCTTGTGACTTGATTTCCAGCATCATGATGTGAGGGGATCAGTATAGAAAAGCACTTTGAAGGGAAGAGGCTGCCTACAGCAGGATTGTTTCTACAAGCTAATTGTACTGAGTGCAGCTGCACAAAGCTGGATCAACAGTAATAGAAGGCGGCGCAGACTTCCTGACGCCAGCCCCGCAGAGCTCCCACCAACAGCCTGGCAATTCCAGATTGTTTTCCAGACCTTATCTCTCCCCCAAGTTTTTTTTTTTTTTTCCTTCTTCTTCTTCTTCTTTCGCCTTTTTTTTTTTTTTAATTTTGTGACCGGAACAAAAGTAACAGGAAAATCCTTTGTGAAAGTAGAAAATGCTGTTACAGATCGGTGCCTTTCGCAGAAGTTGTAACTAAATATTTTGCATGCATTACTCTCCCTCCCGCTCAAAAGAAAGAAAGAAAAAAAAAAGCCAACCCCCAAACTTCTACAACTTTTCTTTGAATGAATTGGAAACGTGAGGCAAACAAAAGGGAGCGGGTAGTTAAAAGCGGCCGGTTTTAGCGAGATATTTTACCTGGTACACTGAAAACTCCTGTATAAAAACATATTTGGACACCCCGCTTGGACAGGCTAGATGGTGTCAATGACTTGGATCAGGGCCAATTTTAACAGATTTTTTTTTCAGTCTGGTTTGATGGCTTAAATACGCGGCAATTAAAGCCATTTACATTATTACTGGATGTTTTAGATAGATTTCATTAGAGGCAGGGGACAGGGCCGCGGAGGAACGCGCCGGTCCCCGAGGGGGGCGGCAGCGCAGCCCGCAGGTTCTGCCCCGCACACACCGGGGGCAGCCTGGCCGGGGGCACCGTGTGACCCGGGGCTGGGCTGGGAAGACCTTCAGGGGCGAAAGAACAGGCAGCCTCCAAAACAACCATGAAAATACACTTTTTTGGCGCGGGGGGCGAGGGAGGGGAAAGGGTGCGGCAGGACCGAACCCCCACTCCCCACCCCACATCGGGGCCCGGGAAGCGCGGCCCGCTCCTTCCCGCCCGGGCAGCCGGGCTGGGGGGCGAGCGGCGCCGGCACCTTTCCCCCCCTGGTCCATGCGCGATTTTGCCCGTTTTACTCCTTCCCCTCTCCTTTCTGCGGGCGCCCCCCCCGCCTTCCCACATTCCCTCGTCCTCCCCCCGCGGCATGGCGGGGCGTCCGGCGGCGGCCCCCGCTGCAGGTGCGCCCGGGAGGGGGAAGCGAGGCCGGGCCGCCGCCGCGGGCGCAGCCCCGGTCGCCATGGCAGCCGCCTGAGCGGCGCCGCCGGGCCCGGGCGGCGCGGGCGGGGGGGGCGGCGGCGAGGGGCTGATGTCACGGGGCTGGCGCCGCGCAGTCCGGGCCGGCCCCGGGCGCGGGGCGGGGCGCGGGGGCGCGGGGGGGGACGGCGCCCCCGGGGCGGCCGCGCTCCCGCCGCCGCTCCGCGCACCCCGCGCCGCCGCGGGCTGGCGCCGGCCGGGGGGAGCCGCGCAGCGCAGCCCCGGGTTCGTGATCCCGGGTTCGTGATCGCCAAAGCGGCGCTTTGTGCGGGGCTTCGAGCGGCGGCGGTTCGGGGCTGGGAGCCGGCTGTAAAAGTCCCGGCTGCAAACTAAGAGGTGGACGGACGCACGGCTCCCGAGGCACTCGGTCCTGGAAGAGCCCCCAGGAGCAGCTCGCAGTCCCCTCCCCGGGGGTCTCGGGCTCCCCGCGGCTCGCCGGGCAGCGGGAGCGGCACCGCTCGTGGGGCCCCTGCCAGAGCGCAGGAGCTCCAAAGGCAGCGAGCCGCTGCCAAAGCCTTCCGCGGTAAAACAGCAGAATTGAGGGAATGCAACCTTAGGGAAAGCCTCTTCAGCCGCTCTCCTGGGGGAAGCGGAGCCTGGCTGCTCGCGGGCTCTGTTTCGCGTGCGGAAAGCGCACATGACAGTCATTTGATGACAGAGAAAATAGCCAGGTTAGCCTCTCCACACAACTTCCCCGTGTTCCAAAAAGCGTGCTAAGCCCTTGGTGTGGAAAACCGAGAGCAATAATACGGGTTCCTCTGCAGCGCCCGGCCGGCCGGTGCTGCTGCGCTGTCCAAGAACGACAAACAGTGATGGGAGAAGCATGCACGTATTTACGTTGGCTATTATTACAACCAAACCACTCTACATTTCTTCCACTGGTGCCTTCATTAGACAGAGACGCAAGTATGTTGCAGGACCAAAACCTGCGGCCGCTGGTCGAGTTCCACCAGCAATTGGTATCTTATAGATGTAAGGGTTGAAGTCACCCTAAATCATGATTTTAAGTGAGTCGTTAATTAGCAGGGTGTTTTTTATTATTATTTGCTCTCTGTAACTGCAGACGAACAGTGTACTCGCCTTCCTATCAGACTGAATGTCGAGATTCACTTTCACCCTTGGCGTTTCAAACCGCGTTGAATTGTGTTCCTGTCAGCCTCGGCACCGCCTCCAGTCCCCCCCGGAGAACAGCCCCGGGGCAAACACCCTGGTGTGACAGTCACCCAAGTGCCCAGTTAAAAGAAAAACCAACCACCAGCTCAGGAATGCCACATTAATTGGAAAAAAAACCTGGCGTGGCTCTTCGCAGCTTTGTCTCCAAGTGTCCGCAATGTTCCTCTCTCACAGCCCCGACCCCCTTCGTTTAGCTATGCAACAACCGCGCAGATAAATCCAGTATTTGTCTGCTTCTAATATTTATGATTGGCAGCACAATCCTCACTGATTTTATGGATGTGTGCGTTTACTACGGTTTTGTTTGCAATGAACACTAACGCGCTTTAAGCATCGGTGTGGTTTTACTATTAGAAAATTGCTGCGATTCGTGCAGAATTTCATTTATATTAGTTGTGTACATACATTCATGCTTTTGTGAGTTGAACTTTCCTTAGGTAGTGTGTGGAATGGAAGGTGGAAGCTGTGTGCGTTTGTTATACAGCCGGTAGCATAAGCAAAATATAGGAAAATACAATTGAACTAAACTTAAAAAAAAAAAAAAAATCAAAGTCACTTCTGCAGCTCAACAAAACAGAAAAACCCCGAAAACTTTTTCCTCTGGAATGTTTCTGGAAGATGTTTCATTGGCTGCAACCAAAAGCTGCTAAAAGTACAGCGTGTAGTAAGCATTTGCATTTGTCACCAGAAACAATCTATGCATAATTAATGGCAGCACTGTGTCACGAGCACTGATAGGGCGCAGATGAGCAGCCTTTCAAGGGTAATACATGTAAATGCACTTCCAATATGCAGATTTGCTTAATGATCTCCAATTAATAGCATCATCTGAAGTAGCCCTGTTCCCAGGAAGCAGGGCGCTGGGAGTGACGCCTGCCTGGCTGCTGGGGTGCTCAGTGTCCCGTTCTCACCAGGACAGAAAGTTGCACTGGGGTTTAAAGGCTTATTTTATCTTTAGTATTGGTTTATTTCATTCCTACAGCGCTGGCTGCAAACCTGGCCATTGACTTTCGCGGCCGTGTGCTGAGCGGGGCCGGGCAAACACCGCCGGGAGGCTGCGGCTCGCGGTGACCCGGGGCAGGCTCAGCCCTCACCGCCCTCGCTGCAGCGGGACCCGCGCCTCCCGCACCGCGCTCCTGCCACGCTTCGCACACCGGTGCGAGCCCTGCAGAGAGCGGGGTGCGGCGGAGGGCAGGCAGCGGGCACGGAGGGTGAGAGGGGGCACGGAGGGCAGGCAGCGGGCACGGAGGGTGAGAGGGGGCATGGAGGGGTGTCTGAGGGGGCGCCAGGGGCCCGGGGGTGTCTGAGGGCCCGGCGGGAACGCGGCGCTGCCGCCCCGGGCCCCCTCAGCCCCGCGCACTATTTACTCCCTCAGCTGAGCGCGCGGCCACGCCCCCCGCCGCCATTGGCTGCCCGGGCGGAAGGCCCCACCAGTGAGGGCGCCCCGCGGTGATGGACGTGCCGGCGGCCGCCAATGGCAGCGAGCGCGGGCCGGGCCCGGCGGCGGCCGCCGTATAAGAGCGGGCGCGCAGCGCTGGCCCTCAGTGCGAGCTCCGGCAGCGCCAGAGCGGCAGCACAGCGCTCCGCAGGCTCCAGCCCTCGCGCCAGAACCGCGCTCTCCGCCCGCCCGCCAGCATGAAAGCCTTCAGCCCGGTGCGGTCCGTCAGGAAAACCGGCCTCTCGGAGCACAACCTGGGCATCTCCCGGAGCAAGACCCCCGTGGATGACCCCATGAGCCTGCTGTACAATATGAACGACTGCTATTCCAAGCTGAAGGAGCTGGTGCCCAGCATCCCGCAGAACAAGAAAGTGAGCAAGATGGAAATCTTGCAGCACGTCATCGACTACATCCTGGACCTGCAGATCGCCCTGGACTCGCACCCCAGCATCGTCAGCCTGCACCACCAGAGACCCGGGCAGAACCCCTCCTCCAGAACTCCTCTGACCACCCTCAACACAGACATCAGCATCCTCTCGCTACAGGTAAGCGCGGCCCGGCTCGCCGCTGGGCCCGGCGCCGGGCGGCCGGCGGTGACAGCCCCTCCGGCCTCCCGCCCGTGCTCGCCCTCACCCCGCTCTTGTTCTCCCGCAGGCGTCCGAGTTCCCCTCAGAGCTCATGTCAAGCGACAGCAAAGCACTTTGTGGCTGAATCGAGCGGTGAGTGCGGTGCGCCTTTTTCCTAAACTTGGGGTAAAAACTGCCTCCCCGGGGAGCGGGAGGCGTGATGGCGAGTGCTAAAAATAGGTCCTAAAAGTTGATTAGGAGATGCCTTTGTAATCAGTAAGAAATGAGGCTAATAACTGAGTCTTGAGGTCCTGAGTGTGTGTGTGTGTCGCTGAGGTTCGCCCAGCAGCACAGGCTCCTCTGATCCTGCTCGCTGCTTAATGCAAATTCTTATCTCTTCTTGGAGCCTTAACTTCCTGGGCCAAAGTGACTGATTAAGTTGGGAATCTTGGCACAATTCCTTGAATTCTGTGATGTGGGATTGTCTGCGTTATCAGTTAAATAAGTGACTGCTTTTAATCAAATAATTGCTCTAAGAGGCAGACTGGCGCCTCTGAGCATTGCGTTTACAGAGATCTAAATAAAGATTGGACTGAGAATCCTCTTTCTAGCCTTTCCCTGGAGTGTATGTTATTTTTATGTTCAATTTGTGCTCTTGAGAGCGAGTGTGTGAGCTTGTATGTGTTGCATCTGGACGCCAGGGTTTGCCCAATCTCTGAGTGTTTGGTTAAATGTTCAAACTGTGGCTTCCTCTCTGGCGCCAGTCTGTCCGGATCTCTGCCCTGTTAGCATTCTCCTAAATATGCCTCTTTTCAATCTCTTGCAGGTGTTCCACTGATGAGATTTTTTTTTTCTTTTGCACAAGAAAATGTCTACAGGATTTTTTTTTCTTTTTTGAGGTGCTGAATTTATTTTTCAGCTGTATCTGGAGGGGAAAATCCACGTTCAAGTAAAAAGGAACTTTTAAAATGAATAAAGAAGAAAAAATCAAGATTCATCTTTATCCCCACCCCATTTTTCAACTTGGACTGAACCTAGTTATTTATGAAGAGACTCTTAAATACCCTTTCCCTAGTTGGAAGGCTTCCTTTATATACTATTCCCAACGTGGGGAGCGAAACAGAAATCTCACAAGGAGTTGCCCATTTTAAAGCAGACTTTGCCTTTTTTTCCAAAGGTGGAGCGTGAGTACCGGAAGGATCCAGTGTTCAGTTTTTTAGGAAAGTCTGTGGTCAGAAATTACCTTTTTGACACGAACCTAGGACTGAATGCTGTGTATATATTTATATATAAATATATATATATGAGTGAAACCTTGTGAACTCTTTAATTAGAGTTTTCTTGTATAGTGGCAGAAATACGCGTTTCTGCAAAAAGTGTAATGATGTACTTAATCATGCTAAACTTTTTATAAAAGTTTAGTTGTAAACTTAACCCTTTTTATACAAAATAAATCAAGTGTGTTTATTGAACTGATTGCTTGCTTTATTCTTTGGGGACCAACTGTTGGCTTTGATTTGTGTTGTTTTTGTTGGTTTTGTTTTTGTTTTTTTTTAATACTTATACATTGTTATGAATTTATCAAGTAAAACTTCAAATATGTAGAGACTATAAAGAATAAAATTACCTGAAGTGAATAATTCTTGTAACTTGGAAAATCTTATTTGGGTGTATATTGCAATCTTCTAAGTCATCTGCCTGTAAACAGTGTGAAAGGAACGAGAAAAGAACTTATTACACAAGGGATGCTATTGACAAAAGTGCTTGGAAATGTACAAAAGCAGTTAATCCTGAGGCATTCCCATGGAGTATTGCCTTTTTTCTTCCCTCCCACCCCTCTGAATGATTCAGTTCGGGGTAGTAATGGCCCAGATCTGTTAATTTGTGCTTGGAATAATCACTCAGAATTAAGGGTTGTGGGTGGTTATTAGTGCCCCAACTATTAAATTTCTCTAAAAAGGCTTTGAATGTGAGAGTTGGTGATGCGTTAACATGGGCTCTAAAATGATGAAGTGACTGTTGCCTTTCCTCACTGGAATTTTCATGCTTCCATGCAATATTTCAATGAAATGGGCTTTCTAATCAGTTGCAGCAGCTTCTCCATATGACTAAGATACTGAGAATTGACTTAAATCGCTGTTGTGTTACTGATTAAACTTTGGCTGCTCCTACAGGGACTCTCTCCATAAGAATTAAATTAAGTTTGAAATAGGAATCTAAATTCCTGAAAGCCAGAAAGGGTTTATTTCTTCTTTCTCTCTTGCCCTCAGAAGCGATGCAATATCCCTTATTATTCCAGGGACACTTACTGTACCCCATGGAGCCACTGTTCATTAAATATGTGTAGTTGTCATAAGACAGTGGTTGTGGGAACTGTGCCTTATCAGATGACAGGCTAATTTAAGCGCAGGCATGAACTTCCCCGAAATGAGAAGTTAAATTGTGGGTCCTGCTTGGGAATTTAAGAGAGTCACTTGTAATCTGAAGGAAAGAAACTTCGCTGGTGCTGGGGGTAAGCACAGCTCCGGCAGGCGCTGCTCCGGGCCCGAGGGAGCCCTTTGGGGTTTCTGTGCTCTGGGACTCGGCGAAAGGCAGGAGCCTCACCTGGGGCCGGCAGCACTTTCCCTAGGAACAGGTGGGTGGGTGGTGCTTGGGCGGCAGCAGCAGCTGCCTTTCCTTGCCCTTGACACCAAATCCATTCACGCAGGCTGGGAGAAAGCCAGCTCTGATCTCTTAATGCTGGCGCTGCCCTGCCCGAGCAGGAGCGCGCCCTCCCAGAGGATCAGCGCAGTCAGAAGACGAGAAGGGCTCGCAGAAGCCGGGCTGGGCAGGGAAGGGCACGGCCCGGGGCTGATCTGCGTCTCGCCCTGCCCAGCCCCGCCGGGATTAGGGAAAGCTGCGAGCAGCGCACACCGGCTGTGCCTCCTGTGGCCACTGCTCGCTACTGTCTCACCCGGAGCGCAGGGCTGCTTCCAGCTTCGTGCAGTCAGCGTTTAACCCTGACAGCCCGGTAGTGAAATACTTCATCACCGCAAATCAGCACGCCTCAGTCCCTGACATACTCTTTTTCCTGTGTGTATTTTACCCAACTCTTAACAGCAGCACACTCGGGGCTGGAATCAGAGTATGGAGATCTTCCAAACCAGTAACAATCCAGTGCAATCGCCACCAAATTTCACCGTCAAAACTACTTTTTCACCCTGCTGCTCATTTTGGGGTGAAACAACAGTAAGTCACTTTAAACTCACAGTTCATTTTATAGAAATAAAGAGCTGCAACGGTCAGATGACTGCAATTATTTTAAGATCAACCCCTTTAGAAACTACCGCGTTTACACTTTGATATTTTTAAGCTACAGGATGATTAACACACTTGTAGAATGAAACCGATTTCCTTATCATGCACAGCCAAAATAGAAATTCACAATTTACAAGGCGTGGGGAGCTGAGCAGGAAAACAAACAAACATGTTTTTAAAAATGTAAATTAAGAAAGGAAAACATTTTCCTCTTTCAGAATTAACTAATTCCTCGACTTGACAATGCAATCCTATGATCAGGACTGAGGGCTTAAACTAGGTCCTCCCTTAGAGGATTCGCTCATTGTTTCTGTTCTTAAGATTTTGTCATTCAAAGATAAACAGTAAGGTCAAAGCTCACTGCCCAACATTATTAATTCTTAATATTAATTCTTTAAGTTTCCTTGAAGCTGTGGGATTTCTATATTCTATACCATTGTCATTGTCCCTCCAGAACGAATCAGAAAAATCTGTGACATTTTCACCACTTTCCCAGGCCCATCTACTGTCTCTGTACGCAGCTGTTGTCCATAGTCCTGCTAACTGAGTAGTTCAACAAACAGATCAAGACGACCTGCAGTCAAGTATGTGATAGCACAATAGTTTTAGTGACAATCATATTTAAACTCTGCAATTTGTTTTCGAGGAGGCTATGCATGAAAGTTGCAAATACACCTACAGACAATTCCACACGGGGGTGGGGGGGGTAACAGAGATACAAGAGGATTCTCTCATCTGGAAGAGAGGTTTCCAAGCTTCGCCTTTCTTGATTATCGCTCTTAATAGCACATGGCCCAGCTCCCAGTCTTATCCCAGTCAGAAATCGGCAGGAGCGGCAGGAGTCCCTCCAGCCCGTCTCCAGGTAAGGGAAACGCAGGGAGCGGGCTGGGGTTTGTTTACTCACCCCCGGGCAAGCAGCACTGTGTGTATCGCACCGAAACCCTTCGGGAGCCGCCTGCAGAACCGGTGCCAATATTTTGACAAAAACGTGCCCGAGGGCGCTGCCTGGGGGCGCGGGCAGGGCGCACCTTGGGCGGCGGGCGGTGCGTGGAGGGGCAGTGCCACCCTCCGGGCCTGGCGCGCACCGCACCCGCACCGCACCCGCACGGCACCGCTCACCGCACCGCGCACCGCTCACAGCTCACCGCACCGCGCACCGCTCACAGCTCACCGCACCGCGCACCGCACCGCTCACCGCACCGTGCATCGCTCACCGCACCCGCACCGCACCCGCACGGCACCGCTCACCGCACCGCGCACCGCTCACAGCTCACCGCACCGCGCACCGCACCGCTCACCGCACCGTGCATCGCTCACCGCACCCGCACCGCACCGCGCACTCCACCGCTCGCCGCGCCTGCACCGCTCACCGCACCGCGCATCGCTCACCGCACCGCGCACCGCACGGCACCCCGCACCGCGCCCGCACCGCGCCCGCACCGCGCCCCGCAGCCCGGCGAGCCCAGCGCCCAGAGCTGCGGAGCGCGCTCCCAACGTGGCGCGGGGTGTGAAAACCCACCGAGAGCTCTGCTTTGAAACACCAAATACTTTGCTCGTAACGCAATGAGAAAAGCAGCATTTGATAGAACTGATTTGTGCTGGACGCTGGGAAGTGAAACACGTTCTCAAAACAGTCTAGTGTGTGTTAAGGATTCTTCCATAGAACACTTTGCAATTAATGCAATATGGGAAAGAGATAGAATTATGGTTTGCTAATGACAATTAGCTGTGGGTAAGAATCCCTTCCTGTGTTTACCACTGCCCTTGCTTTCTTACAAGAAATTATTTACACGGTTTTTACTGGAGGCTGAAAAGAAGAGGGATAGCAGAATGCAACTGTTGCACAGCAAAAGAAAGCACTGGCATTTAATTTTGTACAGAAAAAGGTTTTCACAAGTGCACTCTGTAAAACTACTGTTTTGCAAAAGGATCAGTATTTTCTGATTCTACAGATAAATGAAAATGTTGGATCTTTGAAATCAAATTTGTTTTACCTGCATTACCATATTCCTCTCTAGAACAGTCATTAGGTTATTATAATTCTAAAGTGTAGGAGCCAAATGCAAACAGTATTTCAATGAAACAAGCTGATATTGCAACAGCCACCGATTGTGTGAGCTACTAGCTAAGGTAAATTGAAGGAAAACGCAAAGGACAAAACAAACAAATGCAATTACTTTTGGAGTCACTCATGGTAACTGAGAGGAATTTTTATTTCAGTTGATTGCTTGTCTTGAAAAAAAACTATTTTAAAAGGGCAGTCACTGCATTGGGCAAGAACTATAAATAGGGCCAAACTGAGAAAAATTAATTGCACAGGAAGCGCTGCAGTGGACTTACTGCTGTTAGCTGCCCCAGAAGACAGCACTTTAGTTTCTATTTCACAAGAACACAATGAATGGATAGATAAAATGATATTATGTGAAGGCCTATCCAGATTTGAAACAATTAAACTAACTGCATTACTTGCCAAAAAGAGTACATTTCTATAATTTCTAGTATTACCACAAATTACACCCTGTCTGTGACTAACAGTTTTATGAATAGATCAGGTATTTCTCCTTAAAACTAACAGCCTGAAACAGCTCTTAAGTTTTACTACTGATGGCAGAACTTCAAAAGCTCACACACAATTGTTTGTGGTATTTTTTTTCTTCTTCTTCTCCTCTTTATAAAAACTGGACTGTAAACCTGCTGAATTTCTCTTTCTTTTGGAAGAGAATAAATTATTTGGATACTTACCATCTTGCATCTGAGCAGACACAGGACCAGCAGCATTGCCTCACTGGAGCCCACCTCTTGCTAACAGCTGCAGTATCTGATGCTGATGGATGAGCACAAGATCAGCTTTGGGTGGTACATCCTCCATGTAATCTCAGCATCTCACATGCTCCTAGAACAGCTTTCCTCATATTTTTTGGCATGGAGGTTCACTTTGATGCACTGTTTCCCAATACAGAACCTGCATATCCCATTGGAGTTACACCTGTCACCTTATTTTTCTCTTGTCCTGAGAAGAGACGTAGTGCTCTGAAGAGGCAGGAAGAAAAGGGAGGACAGAAGTAACATAAGACTAAGTATTTCCTGCTCATTAGAGTGTAAAAGATCAAAGCAGCGTATCTGGCCTTTAAAAAACAATGAGGTTGAAGTTTGAGTTGTGTTTTCAGTCTTGTGCAAGTTTCTTTCACCTGGAGTAGAGAGCCCAGATGGACCCTCTCACTCAGGCACCCCACAGAACTGAGCTGGGCTGGCTACACTGGATACCAGCAGCACCCCAGGGAAATCCAGTGTCTCAGAAAACCTCTAAGAGTGTCCTTCAGCCAGATTTTCTGTCAACCTCATTGCCCATCCACAAGCTCTTTGTGACCTTTCAGAACTCTGTGCAGCACTGGAAGAGATGTGATGACAGTCTACTGTAAACCAATGTAGAAAGCAGAGAATAAAGAACTGGTGCTCAACAAGAGATGCTGCTGCTGCTGAGATTTCTGCCTTGTTCAGACCAGTAGCTTCACACCCAGCTGTAACATATTAATGAATGTCTCATATTAATGAATATATTAATGCCTCTAGAAAAGACAGTCTCACACAGCATCAGAAAGACACACAGACACCTCAGTGGAACTGGGAGAAAATGTTTCTCATGGACATTGTAGTGCAGGAGGTTAACTACTAGAGATTCTTCTTTTCCATTCATCAGGTAGAAGAGGTTTGCTTCAAGAACAAGAGTAAACAAAACAAAATAAAATCCACAAAAAAACCACCCCAAAACGAAACAAAAAAGTCCAAACAAAACAAAACCAAACAAAACAAAAAACCCACCCAAACCCAAAAAAATAAAAACAGACTAAGAATATGAACATCTAAGTATTTTTTAAAGTTCAGATTCAGTGTCTACATGAGTTAATATACACAGGAAAAAGTGATGGGCAGGCTATTTCAGGAAGACTGGTCAAGCTACATTTCAAATTTCTTGGGAAAGTATCTTCCCAGTGCTTTTGTATTTCTCCCCATAAGTATATGAGAATACAGTGCCACTGCTAAGGATTTGCCTCTTTGAGTTAAAAAGCTTGTGTAAAATGCTTTAAGTAAATCTCCCATTAGTACTTTTCAAAACATGTAACCTCAGTTAGAAGGCTGAGTAAATCACATGCCAATCTATGAACTTAGTCCAGCTCTTGTTAGAAAGCTGGTTTAGAGCACATAGATATTTTCACCCAGCAGAAATGAAGGTGCTACACAGGTGGACACATCTTTTACTCATCTTTCCTAATTCCCATTTTGCTCTCGTTATCACAATGTTGCACGTACCACTCTTTCAGAAAAAGCTGGAAGTGTTGGTTGGACCTCATCCTGTAAGTATCAAAACATCACAATACCTATAAAACTAAATTCTAAATTCCACTGTAAATCTGATTCCTCAGTCATTCAAATGTAAGAGTTCCTTGGAGATTAATTTTTTGACTGAATTACTTTAATTCATGCATCTATCTGAGTTTAAAAGTCTATTTTAGAAGAAAAAGCTATGCTTAGAGTTACAAAGGGTAGAAGTTTGGACCCTTGTAGTAAACATACACATAAAAACTGTGTGTTATGTACACACCACATCCAACATGCAATTAGTAGTTTATTGACAGCATTGAAAACAATTCTCCTAATCTGAATGACACAGTGTGTCACTAATATTTAATGGTATGTTGGTTTCTTGCAGTTTTGGATACTTACTATTATTTTTATTTCTATTTTACAGAGCTTTGAGGTAAGCTGTATTTTCCGAAAAGATAAAAGTAAGGTGGCTGAACAGTACTTGTAAGGGGAAAGGGAGCACTTCTGGAGAGACATCCAAAGGCAGAAACTTCCTGGACTATGGCTGACTGGAAGGAAGCAGATTTGTTAGTTATGAGCCTAAAAATAATCAAAATTTTTCAAATAAAAAAAGAAATTCAGAAGCCAGGCACCAAAGTGAGAAAACAAAGCAGGTACTTCAGGATTTGTCTTCCACTGAAAAATATGATGTGACAACACCCTGCCACAAAACAATGGAAATGTGACTACAAGTGGAATAATGAGACAAGAAGGAAATGCAGAACAAAAAGAGTAAGTGATATCATGTACACACACACAAGAAAATTCTGAAGAAAATTACAGTGCCAGAGGAAGGGAAGAAAAGTAGGTTTTATGCAAGGAATCACAGGTAATGAAAACATGGAGTACCCAAAGAATGAGGTAAAAAATTGTGTCCATGTAAGAAAGAGGCAGAGCAGAAGAAAGTGTATTTGCAGTGTAGAAAGTGCATTCAGACACAAATTCTATGAGAAAGAAAGAAGATTATTAGAACAAAAGTATGTAAAATTTGTCTTGTGAACTCAGGAAGGGGGTGGACAGATTTATTCTTTAGCCTCTCTGAAGAGTTTTAAGAAAGAGCTAAAAATCCCTCTTTAATTCCACAGTATTTACAAATATAAAATGCTAGTTCCAGCCGGCCTTGTGCCTCAATCAGAACATAAATTATTTCATTTTTTGTTTCATTTTAGATATTATTCACACTGCATAACCTATGGAAAATAAAGGATTTCAGTCCTTGATAACTATACCTCTTGTAACAGACTAAATTTAACATTTTCTAGGGAAAAATGAGATAATGAGCTGTAAAAGTATTTCTTTAAAACTTCCTTTTGCAGGTTCAATTGCTAGGAAAATTATGAATGAATCACCTTCAGTAACACAATTTCTGCCAAGCATAAAGTAACAATAAAATATTATCATAGGAGCCATGTAATTCACTAAAAAGAGGGAGAACAAAAAGTAGGTCAGCTTTGAGAATTTTTTTTTTTTAGATTCCATGGTGGGGTTTATTAGTTAGTGTTATTTATTATTAAATCCCATGTATTTATAACATTTATAACCTCACATATGATTTCAGGGTGTTACCGATAAATATGTGAATATGTAATAACGAGGAGTATTTTTAAAATATTGTTTACATTAGGAATAAAAAGTGGGGATTTCTCCTTCAGAACTATATATAGCAGAGAATAAAATGGACTATTATTATGTCAAAAATAATAGACATGTTGAAGAGATTTTAGTAAATGACAGAGGAAAGGAGGACTGACACTAACACCAAGAGTTCTGTGATCTAAATTTCTTCATCAATCAGATTTTCCAATGAAAGTCATTCTCTAAAAACCAAAACAGCAGGTCTGTCTATCCAACAGGATAGACAAGTTTCAGGCTTATAAAGGAAAACCAGCTCTGTCAGTGCAATCTTTGAGGGCATTAATTCATGCAGTAACTCAAAGGTTAGAGAGGGAGTGGATGTTGTCCTGGGGTGATCCAGCATTTTTGCAATCCTGAGAAATGCTACCTCTGTAGTACAAGTGGGAAGCATGACTGCAGTACGTGAGCAAGACCTAAGCAAACTTTCATTCTCTTATGTTGGGTACAGACCTCAGTGTAGAAGACAGCCATGGAGAACACACAAGGCTGTACTGGCACCCAAATCTTTGCAACCTGGCTGCTCCTGATGCTTCAAACAGCTTTTGCAGTCATCCCCATCATCTGCATGAGCTGACCTAGAAGCAACAGACTGAAACATAGACATGCCCAAAAACAAATGCCTAAGAGCTTCTCTGTAGGTGTACTTGGAATTATTATGTGACATATTCAATTGTGGATATCTGTCCTTATCTTTGAGACAGTGTCACATGGGACCTAAAGGTAAACATAAGGTAGCTGTGTGGAAATTTGATGTAATCATCACAGAAAAAGGTCTCAAAAGAAGCACACTTCCAAAAAGATCTTCAGAGATAGATGCCTCTAAGCAACTGAATGTTTTGCTGAAGAGATATTTATAGACATTCTTCTGTTTTCTGGAGAGAAAATAAAGAGCTTTATAAATGTAATCAATCTCAAGTTTTAGAAGTATTAGTTACTATCTCTTAGTCTCTGAACTATTGCTGATATGTACTTTTAATTTTTTTGATCAACTGATGGCTTCCACAGCTTTCTTAAGCACTTAATTACAAGTCAGGAAAGAAAGTTAATTTCATTAGATACTTATAGAGTTGGTGAATGATTTAAGGTGTCCATGAAAACACTTGTAAGCCACAAAAACTTCTTACCTTTCCCTTCAAAGTTCTGGCATTTGAGCAGCTCAAACCAGTAATTTATCAGCTGTTGAAGGTGATGAAACAGGGCTTCACTGATGTGGGGGGAAATACGATCTTGTGGTTAAGACTTTGAACTGGGAGCTATAAGACATAGCTCTTAGCCCAAATTTCCCACAGACTTTGTATGCAACCTCTGCAAGTCATTTCACTCCTTCATGTTTCTAACCATCTGTAAAAAGGGAAAATATCATTCTCCCTCTCAGGAATTCTTATGAACTAGCATGTCTCATGCTGGGCTACCTTTGTAATACTACCAATGGGAGCATCCTGGGCACTAAAATTGGTCATTTATCAAGTGAAATTGTACCTGCCACACACTCAAACAATTGCCAGTCACGACTTGGGAGTTACATGGCCCAGAAGCCCTCCCAGAGTAGCATTATGTTTTACAGAGTATCAGTATCAATATCAACAGGAGAGATTCCATTGCAATAGGCCAAAGAATGGTTCTTATCCCATTGGAAGGATTTAGGTAGGTTCAAGCCCTGGTTTTGTTTAAATCACTAAGAAAAAAGAGCCAGGGACAAATCATAAACACTGCCAGCCACAGTGCTCTGGGTGAAGGAAAAGCAGTTTCTTTGGCCTGAAAGCTAATCAGGTAACAGGATTTTATGTCAAGTACTTCAATTCTTCCAAGATCCATAGGTTTAATTTTCAATGCCAATAACATTGTAAGATGAATGCAAGCACCCAACATGACAGTAGGCTGGGCATGAGGTCACTGTGCAAAATACAGGTGTCATATTTGTGACTGGAAGTCTGACCATCAAGGGCATGAACAAGGAGCTGTTAATCTGAGATGCAAAATATACTGGTTTGCTCCTCCACTTGAACTGGCAGCCACTGCATCCCATACAACTGGAACAGTCTGGCTTATTGCTATCTTTGTGTTGCCTGGCTCTTTCTGTTTCAAAGCGGGACCTTCTGCATTTGAACTTCCATTCATGGACCTGCTCCAAGGGGAAATTTGGCAACTTTTTCTCTTTCATGGGTATTTACATTGAGCCTACTTCATCAGTGAATTTCCCAGGAACACATATAACTTGGCACATGCTGTTTTTCCTTTGGGAGTCCCATCAGTGCTGAACACAGTGACAGCTGATATTTGAAACAAATTTCTGTGCATTTGGCAATGTAAAACCAAGAAGTGCAAACCAGAGTGGCAGGAGGTCATCTTATGATCCATTCATTTACATTACTCTCAAACACTCCCAGTGAATGAAATTCCACAATTTAGAATCACTGATATTGCTTTAGTAGAAAGCTTTTATTTTCAAAATACTTGGGAGGGCTTTCCACCACAAATTGGAAGTTGATTACTTTGTACTTCATTGATGAAGCTTCTAATCTTTTTGTAAAAATATTTTACATCTGAAGAAATCATGTCCATTCAACCTTCCTCTAAATCCAACTCTTCCAACATTACATACATGCAAAGTCATGTTTTCTATATGATTTTGCCATTCTCCTCCATTGCTTATTAAAGTTCCCAGGTCTGGACACAGTGCACCTTCAGCAGCAGGACATACCTCTCCTGGATTGGATAATTCTGCTATTAATTTACCCATCAGACATTTCCCTTCTTCCCTCTCATTTCCACAGTTTTATCTTCTTAGCTTACTACTGGTTTAGTAGCCACACTGAAGTCCTATTGTTCTCTGCAGTATTTCAGTGACTTATAATCAATTTTATATTTGTGGATTTGATTTCACTTTTGTAAGTGCAATACTTTATACTTGCCTTTACTGAATGACATCATGTTAATTTACAGTCTTCTGTGTATCAATAATTCTGTCCTTTGAGATAAGGCAGGTTCAGACAATAGCAGACTCTGAGATTCCACCAATAATGTTGCTAATTAATTGAGGTACTGAACAAGAATGGACCAAACAGAACCCCACGTGACCCTACTCTGACACGAGACAACTGATGGTCACTCCAGGTTTACCTTTTCCAGCAGTAAGCTTTCACTCCATTGCATGATTTGCTTAAGCTTCAATAATGAAAGTCTTACTGCAGTCAAACATATCACATCTGCTGTATCCATCTTCTGCAGGTTGGTTACTCAGACACAGGAGGAAATTGGAGCAATTTGATAAGGCTCATTCCTGAAAACTGAATATTAACTTTCAAACTTGCAGTCTAAACACCTGATGAATAATAAAAGCTTGATAAATAAAGTTATTCCAGATGTCAAATAAAGATAGTTCCCCAGGTCCTCCCTTTTTGGCTTGAATAAGATTCCAGATACTCCTCTCCTATCTTCTACTAGCTGTATCTCCATGATACAACTGTCTCTCCATTCCTCCAAAAAAATTGATCACAGTTTATAGATTATTTTAACTGAATCCATAATTTCAACAGAAAGCACACTGAAAGAAAAATAAGTATGCTTAAACTACTATCTGGACAAAAAACTCTTGGTATGCTAGAAAGGTCCAAATGTTCAGAACCCCTCACTTCTGATCTCAAAATTTTTTGGGTTTTTTAAGAATAATTATTGATTTCTTAGTATTGCAGAAATCCCCATAATAATTTTGGTTCATAAGATAATTGGAGAGAAGAAAAATATACAAGCCAAACAGTTATGTGGAGTCAATTTATCCTGGATTTTTTTCTGTTTCTACTTGTTTCTTTTCAGAAAGCATTAAAAAGGTCTTGCAAAATGAATGAATTTTGAAGTTATTATCTTCAGAATTTTCAAATCTGGATAATTCTAAGATATTTGAATTGAACACATTTCAGTGTTACATAGCATCAACATGGAAGATTTTAATGACTATCCTCAGTAATTTTTTTCCTGAAATCTCTCTTCTTTAGCCGTGATTTACTTTCTTAGAAGTGTTGTTCATTTACATATTTATATTGTAATTGCACATGCTCCCAGGCAGTTAAGAATTTTCAACCTTTGCACTACCCACGGCGTGTGTTCACACCACATCCTCACACATACTTCAGTTACAGGTGCTGTGTCATCTCAGCCCTGGCTCTGCTACAGAACTCAGAGTTCTCAGAAAGACTTGCCCTTCAGTGCAACCTATGAATATTTTCTTTCTCCATTTTTAAATGTATATTTAAACATCTCTGTGCATTACTCTCAGTGACCTGGAAAGAGGTGTCACAGTCCTCATTTTAAGACTCAAATCAATCAATTGACTCACAGATCAATCTCAGAAGCTCAGCAGCAACCCCCAGATTCCTGTGTGATGCCATAACTCTTGCTGAATACCAGCTCGAAGCCTGTTGGCTCTGCTCTCAGCAGAGAAGAGTTTCACAACTATCTGCAGTGGAGACTCAAGGGTTGCCAGGGTTCTGATGAATTGCACCACTATGGGCAAGTTCCACCCTAGACATGTCATAAATCATCATCCTGTTGAGCAGCCTTTACAGATAGCATTGCTTTGCTACTAACATTTGATCCTGTGAAGAAAAAATCACCCCCTCTTACCATCCTGGTCATGAAAGAATTGTTTAGGAATGGGATGCTACATAAAACTACATTCCCTAGTTAAAACAGAATTGCTTGGGAAGGGGAAAAGCTGTAGGACTTTACTTTATCCAAAAAAGTGACAGTGGCAGTGACAGTTATAAGTGTGAATTTCACCTGCTCTCCAAACGATGTTACAACCTGAAGAGACGTGATCAGTAATGGCAATGCTGTAAACTCCTCAGAGGTTCTGTCCTGCAGTCCTAGCCCTGATCATTACCTGGTTTGTTTCTCTTGGTCTTCCATGCTGGAAACAATTTTATTCAACCTAGAGAACCTCTGAGAACACTGAATTGAACATGTGTGGCTGGTGCACCAAGGTAATGCTGCCAAGTGAATGTGGAGCAGACAATGGGATGGTTGGGCTTCTTTAGCTCCAACAGAAAGTCCAAAATCTGGACACTCAGCCAAGAGAGAAGAAACAGAAGGCTTTTTAGGGCATTCTCTCATAGAGTCCTTTATGCTTTTGATAAGGATCTCTCCCACAGCAAAGAGCATCAGTACCTAACCCTGACAGACACCTGGTATTCACACTGAAATAGGAAGGGTGAGTGGACTAGAACAGGTAAAGAATTCTTCATCAGATCCAAGATCAGATAGAGATGTTATTTTGAGATTTGTTACTGACAGATAGTTTAAAAAAAACAAAAACCCAAAACTAAACAAAACCAAATAAAACAAACAAAAACCCAAACAAAACAAACAAAAAGGAACAAAAAACAAACAAACAAAACCTCAAAAAACCCCACAATGAAATCTGTCCACCTTTCCACAGCCTGAAAAGATTCCTGAAGAGAAAAAACTCTAATAGGTTTCTACCCACCCCTGAACACCAGGGGCTATTTAAATATAAGTGATTTTTTATTTCTTTTCATCTGCTGTCCCTGAAACAGACAAACAAACAAAAAAACCCCAAAACAAAAACCCAACCAACCAGCCAACCAACAAAACACCAAAAAAAACCCCCAAGAATTGAAGAACCATAAAGTAGTTGACAGAACCCGAGCCAACTGATCTTATGTTTTAGAAGCCAGTTACTCCAGCAGCAGTCATGGTCCATCTCAGATGAGCAGGGGCAGGTCTCTGCTAAAAGACAACTAGTCCCAAGAAAAGTAATCTGAATTTTTTCTGAAAGTCCAAATAATTTCAAGGATGAGAATAAAACAACAGTCCCCTACCTATACTGGAAAATTACAGAAGTGGGACTACTTTCCTGAACTTGAATGTTAAGCATAAATACCTTCTCTTGCAAATCTAGGATGAATCACCATTGTATTTTTTTGCTTGAGAGTAATGGGTCTGTGCAGATAAATTAGTTCTATGGATCTCAGTTTTGCAAAGTAGCACCAGGTGCTTAAAGAAATTACTGTAAAAAGAGACCTGAGATTTGATGTGGAGACAAAAAGTAAAAAATAAAAATTACTGAACACTGTAGCCATGGACAACAAAATTAAAGACTCTGGTTCATATTAGCATATAAAAAGATCTGATGAAGCTGAGCTAGTCTGTCATCAGATGGAAGAGAGGCAGAAGGTAGCACAGATGGTGAAAACAGAGGAAATTATTCATGGTTCCTCGTCACACCTTGAAAGAAGCTACTGAAAAGATGATGTTGAAAATTAAGACCAGAAGGCATCCTGGAACAACAAAACCTCTAAACCCTCCTTTATATTCCAAAGGTGTAAATATGTCCGGAGGTTAAATAGGCTTATGGTTTGATGATTTGTCTTTTATAGAAAATGAAAAAAAAAATCAAGATTTCTTTTTATCTTTCAGAGTAAAAATATCTGAACACCAAAGGCTGACTCTGGAGTCTTTAAACAAATGTAGAACCTTTCAGATTCTTCAGATTACTTCAAAGCAAGTGTTAAAATGTCCATAACACTATTTGCATTGCCACTCAGACCTGCATCATCAGGCACAACTTACAGAACCAAGAGGAAAATTAACCCTTCCTGAGTGCAACTATAAAGTTCTTCTACAATCTTAACAGACTACTTAAGAGTGTAGATGAGCTGACAACTGTCCTTTGCCTAAGAGCAAGCATTGCCCGATTATTTACCAGGAACAGATGCAAAGAAACAAAGAAACAGATTCCCACCCCCCCAAAAGAAAGTTGAGTTTTTTTCCATTGGCAGATATATAGTGCATTTTTTTCAGATGTGTCCGCAATACCATCCACAATGAAGATATGAGATAAAATGTATTTTAAAACCAGCTTTGTAGACTGTGGATACGTCCTGTGAATTTTCCAGGACTTGAGGAAGAGGATGGAGAGAAGTGAGAGAAAAATTGATTGCAGAACTTAGAGCCTACCTAGGCTATAAAACCTTCCTGGGACAAAAACCCCCACCAATTAAATATCCCCATCCAAGCGAAAAACGCCACCACCACTTCATTTTCTGCCATTGCTGAAGTGGAAAAAATTGCAGAGTACAGCAGTTATGAGGTTATCATGAAAAAGTTTGGGAAGGTAAGTCACACTGCCAGCAAACAAAGCCCCAGCCACCAGTCAGGTGCTGAGGCAGAACTGAAACAGTGCCAAGTACACGATGTGCTCGTGCACCGAACACAGGGCGTGGGGGCAAGACAGGACAGGAGCGTGTCCAGCAATAAGGGAAAGCAAACATATACCCAGTCCCAAATGCCTGGCATGCCTAAGGCTGGAATCATTCAAAGCTAGAATCTTAGGTTTTGCCAAAAGGAGAGGACCATAAACAGGCTGCAAGGTTTATAGTCAGGGAACGTAAGGAGGATGGGAAAAAAAAATTTTAAAAAGCTAGGTAATGGGAAAAAGTTAACTTAATAGGAATTTTCAGTTTCGATTTCAGGACTTTCTACTGTTTCAATTAATGTAAAATAAAGGTGGTCTCTCAACAAAAGTCCATTTTGATTGGCAGATGAAAGCTCAGGACTCTCCTAAAAAATACATATAATTCTGTATTCTACCACTGCTGAGGTGAGAAAGGATTTTTGGTGTCCAAAATGAACCTAGGAAAGTTTTGCTGGCTCTCAAAAGTACTATATCAAATGAGGAAGATTTGACGGTACCACAATATGTAAACATATTCAAGAATATGTATTGCTTTTAGCCAAGCACAAACCATCGCATTATTTCAGAAGAAATATTCAAAACCAAAAAGTTAAATCTCTGCTGATTGCTTCCCTGTGGTTTAATTAGAGAGGCAAGGCAGTAAGGCATCACAAAATTTCCATTTTAGTTTAACTGTTCCCCACAGTCAATATTTTATGCTTTTGTTTGTATTTCTAGGTTCCAGGGACATGTACAAACTATTCAAACTTTTCCTTTTGTTTTCTACCATGAGAAATCCTGGACACAAAGAAAAATCTTATAATGGACCACTAACATTCCTTTCCTCCCCTTCTCTTTCATAAACAATAAACTTATTGTACTCCAGTAATGATATACAGACACTCTGGTTTACTCACAAAGAGAATTCTGCAATCCAGGTTACTTTTGTAGGAAGCAACAAGTATATGCGATTTCAGTACTCAGACCTGAAACATGAAAGAGTCCTGAACACTGTGCTGTGTAACAGCAGCTCTGAGAATTCACATAACAAGAAGTACGCTCCGTTGCTGGAATCTCATCTTTAAAAAAATATACACCAACTCTCTGTGAGAGACTGAAATGGTTAATGGCTTAAACACTGTAAAAATCATCAGAGGACTTCTGCCCACTCTAGCAAACTGCAAAGAAGCTGTTCATCTGCGACCAGCGCAGCACAGCCCACCCCACCCCGGTTATGCCTACTGACTGAAGTGTGGACAGTGACAGGCACTTGAGATAAGATAAAGGGGTGCTGTGGTCCAATCACCCCAGGTCCGGGACAATCATGTATGCACAAGCGATGCAGATAGCTCCAGCACTCGGGCAAGCCGGCGATGCGCACAGTGCCCGGCCAGGCGCAGAGGGCGAGCACGCCTCTGCAGGCTGCAGCTGCTCTTGAACAATGGAAGAGGCGAATCCTGAGAGCCGGGGAACCTCTTCGTGTCCTTACCAAAGGGAACTCAGCTGCGGTAGCTCCCTTGCCGGGAAGTATGGGACATTTGCACTCAGCCAGAAGGTTTTCATCTCTGCTGATGGGCCATAATGGACTCTACTGGGCTGACACAGACAGCTCTAAAGGTGTCAAAGGCTTCCGAAGTGTCCTGTGAGCCACAGCCTTCATCCACAATCATCATCCAGCGTGAAACTCCCCACCCCAAGAGAGGTACCTGGGCGTTCCCATTCTCACCTGAACCAGAGCTGATGAAAACTCAACACCTGTAGTGTTTCAGGGTGTGACTTCTCCACCACCTGATGGTCTGCAACCACCACTCTGACCACCAGACATTATAACTGTAACTACCAACTGGTGTAAGGACGCCTTTTGATGTTGAGAATTTTCTACACTTGTCCCTTCCTTATATATTTTAAAGTGTATATTGTCATATTAATAGAGATAATAATAACCTAAATGGCTACATACCTGCTTTCCATTGCAGGAAACTGCAATGGAAATAAACCAAACTGCTCTGCAATAAACCCTACATACATTTAGAAACACCAGCCATTCAGGGTCTTTCACTCTAAGCTGCCCCAAGGCATCCATTAACGAGAATCTGTGTTACCCTAGGCTTTCTGGGGGTGGGTTGTAGCACTCTCAATTCTAACCTTTTGCTACATAAAATGTTACACAATCTCTCACCTGTCTTTTCTTTCCTCCAAAAGTCTTTTTTCTTCTAAAATATCCCAGGGATTTTTTTTACTTCCCCTTAGGTGACCCAAAGATAACGATAAACTAAGAGAAGGAAATTGGCCAACAAAATTTCCTTTAGAAGTTTATCCACTGTCACCATCACAACAATCTGGGGGCAAGAACACCACCTGTTAATGTTTTTAAAGGCCCAAACATTTGGTGTTGTCAGTATCAGTCTTCTTTAAGAACTACATCACTTTTGACTGCAAAAATCATTGCTAAGAACCCTGTAGCTCTAAGTCCTACTTCATGGAACTCAGGGCATAAACTTCTAAACCAAAATTTAACCAAAATATTAAGTATATCACAGGAGTCAGACCCACACATGAAAATATAAATGTTAGACTCAAAACTTGGAAACATGGTGTGGTATTATTTGCTACTATGAATTTTTTCAAGCACCCTTTTATTTTCTTCAGTTTGTTACAATTCAGAAATCTGAGGGAGTATGTCAAACTTACGAAACTGTTCTATATGCCCAAGGAGAAAGATTCTAAGTAAAATTTTTGCCCTTCCTGCCCTTAATCAAATGAAACGTGCCTTAAGAAATATAACTGAAATCTAGAAAATATGATACACAAGGGCTACCAGAAACCAGCATGTAAGTTTAACAGTCTTTCCAGTTTCTGCTTAACTGGAGTTGGAATTTTGCTCTCAGTCCACCTCACTACAACTCCTATACAGCACAGAAAAGACCAAAATCCCAAAAGCAGTTTTTATGTAACACCAATTACTACGTTTTTCTCTTGTGTGTCTGAAAATTCACTAACTGGTAGGAACACTTATATTTCACCACTATTGCAGTTTTCATTTATGAGACTTCAAATATTCAGGTCTTATTTTTCTTTGGCTATTTTTTAGTAATGTGTTTAGAAACTTAAACAAACCTGTAACAGATGATAAAGCTGACAAAATGACCAAGGCCACAAGGTGCAACATGCTGAACTGTGGCTCCTCTGCTTGTGGTATCCTGTAGCCATACAGAGAACTTCCCATATTCTTACAGCAAGGTCCAGAAAGCTTCCCATGAGAGCTGCACATGTAAATAAAGAGGCTTTGTGGATTCTGTTGACAGAAGTGAACAGTTGAGCCCCAGACCACAAGAGAAATTACCTACTTTCAGCATTTTGTATAAACCCATGCTAAGTGTGTCTCAGGAAAATTTCCCAAAGATTACATAAAAAAAGGGGAAGAAACCAAAAAATGTAACAGTATTTGAAAAGTCTGAAAACTTACCAACTTACTTACTTATCCCATATCTACTCTGCTGTGTGAGCAAAGTCACACAGGGTGATCAGATATCCCAGAGTGACCAGGACAGGCACAAAATGGAAACTTTTTTTCCAGATCTCAAAGAATTTTACCAGACCATCATTTTGTTGCAAGTTTTACAAGTGAAATGTAAGAACTTCCCTCTCTCACTTCCTCAGAAACTGCAATCCTGGAAAAGGCTGGCAAATAGCCACAAGAGTCTCATATAAAACCTGGAATGTTACTTGCATCCAATTTTTCTTTCCAAAAGTGGTTTATTTTCACCCTACCATGCAATCCTATCCAGGCATCATAACATGAGGACAAGCAAAACTGTGCTCTTAAGATTCAGTTAGACAAAGTAGTCATAGTTTCAAGTTCCTGTACATTCAGCCATCCAAAATTAGAGTGGATACATAAACTATCATTACAAGAGTTCTGGAAAGCAGTGAGTACCAGAAATAAGTTTGCAGTTGTCTTATTGTTTTATACTTTTCATTCATTTCCATTTTCCATGGAACTCTTGGGTTCCATGATTCCCACAAGTCACAGAGCTAACATTAAATATTTCAACACTGGAAATTGTTTATGGTTTCTTAACTCGAAAAATTGTGCAACTATGCAAGCAAGTAGCCATAGAAACTGCGGTAGAGAAAAAAACCCCAAGTTTCAGCTAGGAAACTGCAGTGTATTTTTAATTCTTGCAAGTGTTATTCTATTATATTCTACATGTGAAAAAAACATTAAACATTGACAGTAACTAACATACATTTCCATTATGTAGTAAAGGACACTTACTACTCTGTTGTATTAAGTATTTCATTTCCTTCTTTGTTTTCTCCTCTCTCCCTTTATCATACTACCAGTTTCTTCTGTTAGCTTATGAACACCTGTATAAAAAATTTAGAAGAATTCACTCTGTCTAGTTATTTTTATGCTAGTGGATTCTGAGAGCCAGTTATATTTACTGTCCTGTTAAAAACCAGCTTTTATGGCATGCTGTCCTTAAACTAGCCATAGAGTATTAATATTTCCTTATTCTAGGAACTTTGCTAGGAAGGCATTAAATAAAAAGTCCATGAACACATGTGATGATATAAAGTACAGCCTGCGTTACTATAGAACACAGCTAAAGCAGTCCATGAAACTGGATGGAATCACAGTTTGGAACTGAAATTACTTTAGGTACCCACATCCCATGGGCATCCCCATGTCCATCTTTTGTCAATACTGTATGTCTAAATGAAGAAGGCAACACTTGTCTTCTCTTACACAACAATGATTATAAGTATCTTTCTGTGAAAATCTTTTACATCCCAAAAATGTCTGAGAGCAGAGTAATGTACTCTTATTTTTAAGACAAAGAACCCAACCCAAAAAACTGTTCCCAAAGATTTGACAAAGTATTATGAAGCTACACAGGCTTTGGGGGCTTCGTATTTTGTTTTGGGAGACTTTTTGGCTGAACTATCAATCTAATAGTGCACAAAAGTCTCCAGTATTTCTGTAACACTGAGTAAATTTTAATTCAACCAAATAACACACCAACCAAATCCAGAAATGTATAGATCACATCTCCAGTCCTGTAAGTATAAGACATCCATGGACTGAAAAAACAGCCTAGATAAATGTAGAAACACTTCTGTTGACTCTGGCATAGGAAATGCATCCTTTTGATTTGGAAAACAAAGGCCAAGACCACAAGGTCCCTTGGGAAGCATCTGGTTGGAGATGCACTGGGATACAAGCAAAGCTGTGCAGAGTTACCAGCACATGTGACTGCCAAAACAGCAGGAATACTGCTCTGGACTAGTGAGAGGTGTCCACTTCTCTGCAGCTCACAGCACTTAATTTAGAAATGTCTGCTTTGGCAATTTCGTTTATCAAATGTATTTTTATACTTATTTAGTATTATATTAAAAAGTATATTATTTTAATGCATGTTGAATCTGTGAAGTACTTTAACCCATAACATGGATTTAACATTTTTATCAAGTGAAGAAACAAAGTACTGCAAATAAAAAGAAATTTGGACACAAGCCCAACATGCCAATTTATTTTTTATTTTCTTTCTATTAGCAGGCTTTAGCTTGAACAATTCTTCCTCAAAACCATGCAGATTTCACTGGACAGTACGAGTATTTGCTATAACATCATTCAGGTACATTACTTAGATGATAAAATCTTCAAACACTGTACTTCAGAAATAAAGAAGCTGGAGAACAGCTTTGACAAGATTCCAAAAGGTATGCATTAGTTTTAAAATGGCAAACGCTGCTTATTTTTCTTTCCATGACCAAATGACAAACACTGTACCAAGGAAAAACCACACACAGCCACAAATGCTTCATAAATTCAAACATCATATTCATCCTTTATCCTTACAGTATTTTAATCTGGTGGTTGCATCTACGGAGACCATCTATTCAGTGACTGCAAAACTGTGTACCTACAATAAATAATGGTTCCACTAAGTCAGTGATAAGGTATTACCTTATAAATAACTGCCAGTTCCAGTGACACATCAAGACAACATTCCTTACAAACCTTACCACCACTCTACCCAAAGTTCACAAATTCACCAGTAACTACTGAACATATAGAGAGTAAAAGCATACATATAGCCAAACAAGTACCTTAACACTCAAATTTCAACATATGTAATTTATGTTGCACACATTAATTCATAAATTAATGCAAAGTTTGGTAAGGTTGTGCTAGTCGATGTTTTGGCATCTTGAACATCAAATGGCAAGGATGGACACCATTAACTTTACTTTCAAATATGGAGAATTAACGGAATGTTTAGATGGGATAAGTAATACATATCCCAAGAGCAAAGCAAAGTCACATTGTACTTTTCATAATTAAAACATACTTCTGTAAAATCTGCCCCTGACCAAACCTTTGCACAATGTTTTAACAAATAACTGATCTTCCATGCTGACAGCTACTGCTTTTACATGTGGGGAAGGTCTGAAGTAGTTTGCTTCTGATAAAAACTACTCCTCCTTTCAGAAAAAAATGACTGAAAATAATCTAGGCCTTCTTTTACAATATTGAAAGCTTGAACTACAGAGATTAATTAATGTAACCACAGACTGACAAAGAATTCCAAGCAACAATTCATGAGCATACTCTTTTCAACCTGGCTGCTTTTCACAGGATACTCTCTCTCTCTTCTCCAAAACCAGCCCCCTCTGAGGCTGCAACAGTGTGGAGCTCTGATGAATCTTTTGAAAGCCTGGTATAACTTGAACGTTGGCTTCGCTTGTGAGCAACCGTCTTCAGGTTCTCATTCTGAACTGCAGTTGGATTGGAACTTGAGCCAGGGTGCAGGGTAATTTGAGATGGATCTCTGATACCTTGTATTTCTTCAAAATTTTGATTAGCTCGATTGCTTGGAGCACTGTTGTTATTCAAGGTGACCGTACTAGGGGTTCTGTTTAAATTATAGACTTTCTGGCAGGCTGGCCAGCTCTCTTCAGGGCTACTGGCTATCAGGCTGCTTTCAGAAGGGCTTTTCTTATCTTCTGAGCAAATAGACATGCGAACCACAGCTGGATCTTGAAGGCCACTAAGGCTGTGTGGAATTCCTCTTTTTGCACTGTGACTGTCATCTTCAAGCTCAATGAGATTTGCCTTTTCAAGCTGTGAATCATCTGCTCCTTCATTGTGGAGGGAATGATTTGGAGAACTTTCATTGGATCTTACACCAGAGTCAGACGAATCTTTCTTATCCAGAAGGGCATCTGTCAAATACTCCTTTGCTTTGATGAAGGTTCTAATAGGTTCAGAACCATGTTCTGGAGATTTGGGCTGTTTCTCTATTTTGATATCTGTTTTCTTATCTTTACCTTCCTTAAGAAGTGGAGTATTATCTGATTCTTCGGTTCCTGACTCATCTTCATCGCTGGGAAGTTTCTGATACCGGAGAGTAACTCCCTTAAGTTTTAAATCTGCAGCCTGGAAAATACTTGTTCTTTCCAAAGACTTCTTTCCTGGCAGAAGCTTAGAACCAGACTGATCAGATTTTTCATCTTCTTCAGTTATAGGATCCAAAGGAGATGCATCATTAGTAGAAACACCTGAAGTACTGTAATCAACATCATTCCTCTTCAGCAAAAAGGACTTTCTTCCATCATCTTGTTTCTGTTCACCATCTTTTCCTTTTTCCTGCTCTGCATTGGAGTGCAGGGAGCCCCCCGACGTGCTCTGGCCCATATAGAAAGCACTTGAGCTATGAGGGGAGGACCTCCCACTTACTGTGGTAGAATTGGCACCTCCTTCCAACTGTGACATTTGAGCAATATATTCTCTATATGCATCTCTGTACTCTGCCTGCACCTTGTCTGTAAGCTTTGATATTTCAATACTAGAATCTTGAGAGTTAAGACTTGAAAGACTTGGAGTTCTACGAGTTTGTGACTGGGAAAAAAAAAAAAGAAGAGAAAAAGGTAACAGTTAAATGAACTATTTATTTTTATTTTTATCAATCTTCTTACCTGAAATAATGCAGAGCATTAAATATGTACTTAAATTATTCTTTTCATTGCTGCAAATAAGATTATGCAAGTGAAATTGTAAATACTATAATTAAATATGCTTACTATAAACATATATATGGAATCACACACACAAACTAAACTGAGAAAATATTCTTATTCTTTCTTCCCATAACCAAAAATTTCTACAAAACAAGCATTTTATCCAGTGCATTTGAGTCTCTTTTGAGCATATAATTATAAAGACTGTATTTCTGTGTCAAGATGGGCTTTTCCAATAAATTTCATACATTTACAAAATTTGCATTTTATATTAGAAAGACAGCAAGAATTAATCTAAATGTTGAACAAATCTCAAAAATATCTTTAAAAGACCTCTACCATAAGTACTTCAATATTTCCTGGCAAAATTCCATTGCACATATCTGTTTTCAAAAAATCAGTTTTCTGACATACATAACCCTCTTTGCCCCCATGTCTGCTTTTAGAATTTATTTCTCACTACCCTACTCTGACATCACTGGTAACAAATTAAACTAATTTCCCCAAGTGCAGTCTGTTTTGCCTATGATGGTCCCTGGAGAGGGATCTCTCCCTACCCTTATCTTGTACCACAAGCCTTCCATTATATTTCCTCTCCCCTGCCCAGCTGAGGAGGGCAGTGATAAAGAAACTTTAGTGGGCACCTGGCATCCAGCCAGGGCCAACTCACTACAACAGAGAAGCTGAAATACAAGTCAGTATTGACTTAAAAAATTCTAACAGGTGAATTCTAATGTTTTCTGAAGGACAAACCACCTTTCTCATTCCTTTGATTCAACTTTAGATAACTATATAGGCATCAGAAGCACTGTTTATTCAAACACATCAAATGTGCCTAATGCTACTCTAGAAAAAACACACATTGATACTCCATGGAAATGGGCAGTTAGGGTAATTAGTATCCTAATTATGTGTGCATGCATGCACACACTCTGAAGTATCTGGAATAGAAATCCATCTCTAGGATATATATCCCAAACCCACTTTCACAATGTTGATTATTGAAAGTATCACCTATAGTTAGGAATTTGGGGTGTCTTTGTATTTTGTTGCATCTTCAAGGTTTGATAATTTACTTTTAGAGATGAAAAGGGCTCCTTTGAAAATCCCCACTGGATTTGCTGTTTCTTTTTTTTTTTTTTTTAATTCTAGCCACTACTTAGCCACCAATTGATTAGTTTTATTTCTTAAGGACAGACAAATGAAAACCCAACACTTCACATGGTCTCAAGATGCAGAAGAAAACTGACCACCATAGTCTGCAATCTATGAACAGGTTATACATTGTAAGGACAAGGTTCTGATGTCATGGAGCACTGTCTATTTTCAAAAACCTAACAAATACATTTGTTGAAAGGGCTAACGTCTGGTTAGCACCTAGCTAAAATATTTCATACACAAAGCCTGAATAACACAAAAATACTGAAGCCTTGGAAGACACCACCCTAGGCTAGATGAGAAAAGCATGATAGCTTTAGGTTTTTTGTCATGAAGAGTGATTACTGGAACAGATGAGTAGTTTTCAGATGGCAAAAATTAAAGACATCAACTCAGAGTATGGTTAGAGTTTACATCTCTGCAGTACTAGGCTTTACTACCTAGACTGAGAACTGAAAGCATCTGAACTATCCTAGAGTCTTATTTCTTGACTTGTCTGTAACAAGCCTGGAAAAAACCCTCTTTTCCACACATGTAAGCAAGCAGAATACATTTCTCTATTAAATACCTGCCAACTTAAGTTACTGTGGCGTGGAGGAGCTTCATCAAGACCAATTGTGTTGAGTTCTTCAAAGCTGAAGTTCAGTGTGTAGGGAGCTTGACCAGCCAGACCCGTCAGCTCGGTGTGAGGCAGCTCGGTGCCGTGGCCGGCACGGCGAGCAAGGTCACTGTGAGGAACGGCAGCTGGCCCATGCTCCGCTGCCCCACGAGCATCCTCCTGAGCAGCCTGATTTTCTGCATTTCTCATTTCAAGTATCTTCACGTGCAAAGAAAGACAGTTTAAATGTAATTACATAAATAGAAGAAGTTCGCAAAATTGATAAACAAGAATTCCATTAAAAATAGGAATGAGGAATTCACAGCTGTAAAAGTGTACCTGTATATGCAGTTTTGACCATGAAAAGTACAAAGAAAAATCACTTGATAATTCTTTTGTATTTCAAATTGTTATAATTACTGCTCAAACCCCTGAAAGAACCCACACGCCATGAAGATACTTAAATTCTTGTAAAACTAGTAAGTTTGTAAAATTACAAATTTTAAAGCAAAACCAAACACTTTGTATCTAACAATAAGTCTCATCATGTAATTCTTGGTGTTTTTAAGACTGACTTACAGTTGAGAGACACACTGTTATTTCAAGAAAGAAAACTGGCAATAATCTAAAAATACTTAAGAGAAAACTCAGTTCTCTGTCATGCATAACCCTCACTGTAATAGCCTGACTGCCCAATTCCTTGCACTTATTATTACACATACTTGGAATTCCCTGACTAACTTCAACAGTAGGATAGAGATTTAAAAAATAGTTAGGCTCTGACCATTTCATTAAAATAAGCAAATTTCAAAAAGGGAACCCATACAGGAAAAAAACAGATCCCACAAAATAAGGAGGTAAAACTTCAGAGTTTAAGATGCAAATTCATAGGCCAACAGTTACTCATTAGGTCTTAAGACAAAAAGACAAAGTAAAGAAACAGCAGATGCATTCATGCTTTAAGACAATACTTACAAACTTAAAGACGATGACAACAAGGAGGCAATCAGAAAGAAAAAAAAGACTCATACTGAAAAAGACTAATTTATGATGACCTGAACAGAAAGTCTTACCATGCTCCTGAACAGGTGCCAGTCACCAAAATTCATATTCATTTCTTTTTTCAGTTCATCAATGTTGCACTGAGCC
This sequence comes from Passer domesticus, assembly GCF_036417665.1. Classification (NCBI taxonomy): domain Eukaryota; kingdom Metazoa; phylum Chordata; class Aves; order Passeriformes; family Passeridae; genus Passer; species Passer domesticus. The sequence continues at coordinate 16,291,022 of NC_087476.1, read as the reverse complement.
AAGACACGGCCATTTATATTTGCCTAAAAAAATAAATAATGTAAATTACGGATACAAGAATAATGGCATGGCAGTAACAGACTAAAAAGGTAGATGTAAGGCTGGATGCAGACTACTAGTGAAATTTCCCAAAGTAACTATTAAGTCTAATTCTATATAAAACCATATGTTTTTATAGAAGTATATTTAGTGATAATTGCTGATGGACAAGAAACACCTATGTGTCATGGAAAAAAAATGGAAATATTAAACCTATTAAAAATGTGTATAAAAAAGGCAGTATGATAGTGTCCTATATACAGACATAAGGAAGTAATATGTAAGTGGTGGAAAAATTCAGGGACAATAAGCCACACTGATCTGCTTACATTTCTCCAACTTAGGACAGAAATGGACTGCAGACACCCAAGCATTTGAAGATAATCAGACAATGAAGTCCCAGGCAGCATCTGACCCCTGGCTTGAGGCATCTAAGATCAAGTACTACCTCCATTAAGTTCCCTCTCTGCATGAAACAGGCTTACATTCCTCCCATCATCAGAAATTCCCAGGGATAGAAGATTAGACATCTTTCTAATGTTCATCATCAATCAGAGATCAACAAGGAAGTGCTTAAACAAGATCTATAGTCTAGAAAGGTGATTCCTCACATTTGACATGTTTATATAGTGCTGAACTTCCAGGAGCACCAAATTCAACACAGAACCATCTTCATTACATAACAACGAGAGGTATTTCTCTTTATACCACGTATCAGTGTATGGACAGAATGTAAAAGAGGAACCATGTCTTAGGAGAGCAGCCAGAAAATGGAAGACCCAAGTTAAGAGCTCTGCTTATACTGAGGGATCTCAATGGTTTTGTACCCATATCCCAGCAAATGGTCTTAGTCAAACCAGGAAATCTGAGCCATTTTCTTCCTTCTTTTTTCATGATATCCCTTGTAAGAAATGCAAGACTATAAATAAGAGGCATCTCATTAGAGGTAACTGATGAGCAAATCCTTCTTTCACTTTGGAGCAAAGGAAGCAACTAACATTTTTTGCAGCTTCACTTAATGACCTGCAATCTAACATCCTACTTCTTGCTTTAAGTAACTTCACTCAAGCTTGCTATAATAAACCTGTCTCTTAATTCTTGAATCAAATCCTTCCTGTATTATTTAAGATACAATAGGTTCCAGGACAAAGTGAACTCAGCAAAAGGACTAATGACAACCTTCATAATTTTTCCTTTCTTTCTTTGTAAAAAAGAGAAAATAGAATGGTGAAAAAAGGGTTAAAGAGCAAAAAACAATTCAGTGTTAATGTATCTATCATAGAAAAGAGGAGAGAGAAAAATATACAGTGACCTTTTTCTGAAGCAAATAGATGTGGACTGTGATAAAGAAATGGAACATCTTCACCACTCATTTACAACAGGAGAGATGTGCCAATTTTTCACAGAGAAAAAAAGAAAGGGATATTGATACCTAGATACAGACCACATTTGCAACCCTTTCTTATTTTTTTATCACACATGGCAATTTTGAAAACATTTTTCTTGCTTCTTTTCTCAGAATAACCAGTCTCATCAGCATTTATATTTCTGAGTGTTTGTCCTTTTCAACAGAGAGCATTTTCTCTGAAAAATGAATGCTTGTATTAAAATATCCTCCAAACTTGTCATGCACAGAACTTAGGATGTTATTTTAACATTTGATGTATTTAAATAAACATTTTCAAGAAAAGAGGTAACTAAATATTTTCCTCTCCTTGTGTATCTCCATGTTTAGGAACTAAACACATTAATGAAATTCAGCTGATACCTTCTTTATAGTTGCAGAGTACTGAGGTAGCATGCTCTGGTCCAGACCATCTATCTGCTTTAGCTTCTCACACACAGCTTCCACACTCATTGTGCTCAGAGGTACCTGGGATCCTCCTGTGGCTGACCCTGTGCCTGCTCCCTGTAAGTGAGAAAACATGCACATAAGACTTGTTCCAGTACTCAGTACACCCAGAAGTTCACAATACACACTAACACAAATCAAGCTGTGTTCAATTGTATTTTAAAATTAAGAGATGATAATATCAACGCACAGGCATTTTAATTACTATCAGAATATCTATATATAGAGAAACATTCATTATATATATTTATAGGAGAAAAAAACCAGCACCTTGAGTCCTGTCTTTGTGACAAAAAAACCCTCTTACATAATTTTAAGTAAAGAAACATAAAAATCAGAAATATTAAGTACAGGTTAATCAATTTACAATTCAGTTTCACTCACAAGTTTTCCCCTAACTTTAGTTACTTTGCTTTTGGGATGTTTGGGGTTTTTTTCTCAAATAATGCAGATAACAACTTAGATTTTTCTGTCTTAAAATCTCCTGGTTTATTATCAGACAAAGATGACCTAAAACTCAAGACACTCAAAACAAAGTTAACTCCTCAGCTACTTGGATTAATTGGGTAATTTTAACAGTATCAGTTAATTTTGCAAAGGTTCTTTCAGCTCTGTTTATGCAAGATCAGCCAAGGGGCAGCACTGAAACAGCAGCACTGCAAATGCCCTCCAGGTTACTATGAAGATGCTTCAGGTACCCCAACCTTGGGCAAGGTTCAGGTAGAAATTATTTATAACTCAGCTCTGTAACACAAGAGTGGTCATGTTAATGCTGCTAGCTTCTGGGAGTTTCAAAGAAAGGGTGGAAAACTAAAACAAATGCATTTGCAGGTAGACAGTATATTAAGGCAGTATTTTCTTTAAAAAAACCACATTCCCCCTGGATGGGAACCTATGCAGTTATAGTAGTGATTCCAAGTTCCAAAAAGCAAAATCAGAATCAGTTCCACCAGTTAAAAAATATTTGTATGATCTCCACTTGTGAGGGAGGTTGCACCTTCCCTTTTTTCTTAACATGAAGATTTGGATGCAGCATTGTAGACTGTGCACCAAACAGCTCATTTTGGAAGGATGCAAAAGAGCTTCAAAGCTTCAGAGGTCATCATCACATGCACAAGCCCTGGGATGTAAAATTTGACTATCCAGGTAATCAAATTTTATTATATTCCTCAAATCACCAATGAAGACTGGTTTTGGAGTTGTAATATTGTCTCCCATTTTTATTTAATTACTTGGAAGATGTTTAATCTTTCAGAATTAATATAAATTACTAGATAAATTACTAAATTACTAGATCCCCATCTCCATGAAAACCAAGAAGTATCATAGAGAATGTCATTAACCTTATCTGAATTATCTAAACCAGGATATTTACGAAGAATTTATTCAACTAGTAATTCCAAGGCAGCAATCCAAAACCCCATTATCTACTAGCTCAGAGTTATTCCTGACTTACTGCTATCAAAGATATCCTGATCTGGGGAGCTAGGCACACTCCTCACCCAAGTTACTCAGAGTTTCAAAGTTTAAGTAATATTACATATAATTGCCCCAAAGTTCTCCACCACATGTCCTTGAAATGGACTTTAAAGTGTGTAATATCAGCTTCATTTGGGAACACTGCTGGGGGTTGTAGGGAATTTGAGCCTGGCAGTTCACACACTTGCCTGGAAATAGCTGGGGCACCAATCTTGCTTTCTTCAACCATTCCTAATTTTTTTTTAATGTCATGTCAATTTGATAATAAACAAACAAAGGATATATCCCATTTTCTGGGAAGGCAATCTACCTAAATTACTGCAGAAAAATTAAACATTTTAGTTCCATTTCCGTCTAGGCACTTAACCTAGGGTTTGGTATTCCTTTAGAGGACATGCCAGCTACATTTCAGATATATTTCAATGTCTCCCTAATTAGGTGCCTACAACACCTAATTAGTTATCATATAGGCATCTAAAGGACAAATTTTAGGTCTGAATTTAGTCTGATTTTTAGCACATCTAAAATCTGTATCGTGTCAGGGATATAAGCCAATCACCAAAATTATGAAAATGACAGAATGAAGCTTCACCCATAATCTATTTATCATGTACCTCTTTTATGAACATCTTTAATTATCCTCTTAAGAGTCACTGTGGGTTTTTCTTCAGAATACCAGTTTGATCCATTACTTCCCCACAAACACACTATTTACTATTGACATGAGTTAGATAATATATCAACATAGACAAGATACTAAGTTAATTCAAATCTTAATTATTTTTTGAAAGAAGGCTTATCAATTAAAATAAAAGAAACTGTTATAGCCAAAATTACTTTGTGGCACCACTAAAATAAACTGTCCCCAAGCAACATGTGTTAGCAATTGCCTTTTTTCTCAGAATCTATTAAATACATCATCTATGATACACCCAGAAATAAATGAAGAAAAGTTTTAAACACTTCTAATTTAACAGATTTTCGTTCAGATCAAAATATTTTTCTAACAATCAAGGACAAGCAATTCTTTCTGCATGCATTAAGACCTAGTTTAGAAATTCTGCTTTCAGTGTATAAAAAAGATACATAAAAGCTGAAATATTTAGACTATTTTTGTTAAAGTGTGAACTGTTTGAAATAGATGCACATTAATCCAAATCATTCTTTATGAAAAGCACTCTCTGAAGAATAAGTAATGTAATAGCTTTAGGGATATTGTCATCATGTAAGTGAATTAAAACTGTACTTAAACTGACACATTTTTCAGCCTTAGTGGTTTTGTTAGAGATGCTTAGAGAACATTAGTCTGAAAAGTATTTGCCATGCAAAAGCTAAAAGCAGCTTGTCAAAACAAACCTCAAGGCTAGTAATGAGCATTAGTTTACAGACAGCCCAGCATGAAGCACCAGTATGATAGCTTCTGGAATGACTCTGAAACAACTGAATGAGAATTCACACGAAGTGGCTGTACCTGTCTGTTTTTGTTTAACTCAGACTTACACAGCTTTGAGAAAAGGACAAAACACAATTAAAAGAAACAACAGCTTAAAGTGACATCACAAAAGTTGAACACACAGAGAACATGCTTTGAAGTAAACAGGAAATCAGGGTTAGGATAGACAGAATATTTTCATAATGTGATGAAACTTTTAAAATAGGTCTTCAAAATATACATTTAGGATATGCTATACAAATACTGTTTTCATGAGCAGACTCTTCTGTTTTGCATTTGTAAAAAAACCACTTGCTATATTCTGTTTTGCATAAAGGTTTTAGATTATGTTTCTGACAGAAAATCCTCCTTTTAGTGAAACATTCTCCTGCCATCTCAAGATCACATTATACTACCAATATACCTCAAACTTTTCAAATTTCTATCTAACCAAATCTGCCAACACCCCTCGCCCCCACCCCCCAAAAAAGCCCCAAAAACAAAACAGCACCACCCACAGAATAGAAAAGTTATTTCTTGTAAGCACAAATATTCAAAGCACAAAAATGCTACACAAAAGCACTGGAAAATCTGTAAGAAAACTCCCATGCCATATATTTTCATTCATGCTCAAACTTTTGTAAAGTACTTCCAGTTTCTTAAGAAGTACTCTATGTTTATCTATACTACATGCTCTGGGCCACATTAGTCCTCATTCAAAGCACACCTAATGCTACATCTTAATGAATTGTATGTTCAGTGCAATATGAAAAAATGTATTTAAACTAAGTAAATATACTGGAACAAGCCGTTTCCTAAGAAGTCAAAATTAACAATGCAAACTAAAGCACAAAATCAAGTTTATGACAGATAAGCACTCCTAATGCTAGTTTGATTTCTAACATAAAAGGGGATTCTGTGAACCATTCCATGTTACCATTCCATGACCGGTAACACTGCAATCTACCTACAAACTCTTCAAAAGGGCATGCTAGAAGTTTTTGCAGTTATTCAGAAATAAGCATTTGTACAGTAAAACCAGCAGAAATGCATGTTTGTCTCCATCACGGATGGCAAAGGCCAGCATCTTAAGACTATTTTCATTAGTGATTCAAGCTGATAACCAAAAATTTGCAACGCACCTTCATGCTGATACAACTAAATAGATGGTATTTGGTCAACTTACCAGTTTGACATCTATGTTTTGATCCATTCAGCAAAGATAGTACACTATGGTCTGAGACAGACAAGTTTTATCATCAGCAACAGAATCTAAGTATAGAAGGTGGCTAAAGTAAAATGCTTGATACAGGATGACTATACTCAAAATATTCCTGATTTTTATTAAGCTAACCTAGACTTACACAGATATTATGAGACTAATGATGGTGGTCTGGAATTTCAGAACTTGGTCACTCCAAGATCAGACTGACAACAGCAGCAGACCCATAACTAGATCACATAACAGCCTCCACACAGCTCTGTCAACTCATGTAACAAGCAGAAATTATGATCTGTATGAAAAAAAATTATACTCCTGAGTAATCCTGTTTTTTTACCCTGTTATGACTCAAACATTCAAAACAATGATTATTCTCTATTTTACACAGGAGTTGCAACATTTCTGGCTCCTTGCCAGTTTAGTATGAAAGACAATTTTGATTCTACATGCTCCTCTTGTTTTCAATCACCAAACCAATTACACATCTTGGTGTTCATTAACTACTTTGTGCAGTTCTTTTTTAGTTTATTTAATTACTTTGCGTGCACCAAACCATTTAATAAGTTGGATCACTTATATAGTAGCAACGACCCATCAATTAAGAGCTACCTATATAGCTGGATGAAATTACTGTACCCATCATCTACAGATAATTGTAGCACATAAATAAATATAATATTGTTTTCTTTCATGGAAAATTCAATAAAGTTGATAAAAGATTTGGATTTAGAGTAGATGAAACCCTGACATTGCATATCATATCCTGACTAACAGCCTTCTTGTCAACTTCCCAAGAGACTTTAAAAAAAATGCAAAGTTTTAGATTTACACCATAGGTTAAATAGTGCTAAGTCTTACAAAAATGTATGATCTGATATGCTGCATTACAGACTCACAACAGTATAAATTAAATGAAAAAAACAGATCTAACAAAATCTTCCATTATCATTATCTCAAAGAAAGTTTCTTTTTAATGGTTTAATTCCTGTATTTTCTTACTTAGAGGCTCCTTAACTTACAGGAGTCTTTTAAACTGCTGTTTGAAGCTGCATGTAAATGTGCATTACGATAAATACTCAGCAGCAAGCAGAAGAGGCACCCAGTTCTAATTCTGCTGCTGAAACTCATTCACTACTTTGCCCCAAGACTAAATCCCACTTTTCCAGGCTTGTGTGCCTTGCCACACTCACAGAGACACACAGTCCTCAGCCGTCATGCTAATAGTTTTGAGAAAATCCTTAATTTTCCTTGCACTGGCAAGTCTCAAAGGTCTGGGAAAGGAATGGGATAATGAGATACGGAATCAAACACAAGGATGGCATTTCCAAAGGAAAAATTACTCCAAAGTCATTCCTTTACACAAGTTCAAAAATGACTTGGGAGAGAAACTTAGTATACCTTTTCCACTGCACTGCACATATGCGGTTTCTCAGTCAAAGTTATATACATTTAGACAGAGTTTGGAATCTGTGTGGGATTTGATTGTCTTTTCATTGCACAACAGTAGAAAGACATTTTTGTAATTATTTACTAAAAGAAAAAGTAAAAGCAATCCAACTATAATTTTTGCCAACAACTATTGGCAGCAAATATTAAGAGAATAATGACAGTCCCATTTAAACTCTTTGTCTTGGTATAAAACACAATTACCATAATTGGAGTTAAAACATATACCATAAAGTTGGCATCCTAAGTATGAATACTTCGGATAAAACAAGTCATAGAAAAGGTAACTGTTAACATTCTGACTCAAGAATAAGCTTATGACCAGCAATGTTTTATTTTTACATTTCTATCAAAGCTGCCTTATACTGTGTTACCTGCAATAGCTTTGCAGGTAGAAGTAGGTTTGGGAGAGAGAAGTAGGTTTGAGAGAAGTAGGTTTGGGAGTAGGTTTGAGAGAGTAGGTTTGGTAGGTTTGCAATTTCTCCCAATTGCAGAAAAACACAATTACTTCTAAAACTTAAGCACTGAATGACCAGCTGTCATTCTACACTCTGCTCAGCTACCACGACACTTGACTGAAAGCTCACCACAGCTACTGAGAAAGGCAAGGGGAAAACTACAGGGGAAAACAGAGTACATCTTACAAGTGAAATATTAGCTTTTAAATTCATTCACGAACTACATTAGTTTTCAACTACTCTATTTGCCCACCAAAGCCACTGATGCAGTGTTAGTGAACTGCAGTTATGATTAATGCAGACTCATTACTGCTGAAAAAGCAATGAGATGCTAAAATTTCCACACCACATGACTACTCGTTTACCATTGAGGGGTCTGTGGGTGAAGGAAGCCCCTCATCAGCATCCTCCTTGATAACATCCTAACAACAACAAAATATTATGGTTTGGGTAAAATGATCAAGGGCTCAACAAAAATCATGAAGTAAACAGTGAATGAGAATGATCTCATCATAATACATAATTCAACAGAAACACATTTGTTTTCTTTAAGTGATTCAAGCTTTTACCACCTTTTAACAGCCTTGCTCATTGTATCAATACCCTAGAATTAAAGTGACCAACAAGTGAGGCTTTTACATTTTTATCTTTCCTTAGTTTATAATTCCATTTGAACAGCCATCTGTCAGTAAAATAAATACTGTTAAGTAGGAAATTTATTATTCTATAGTAAGCTAGAAAATGTCCTTCTAATGGGTAAAACTGAATTATATGTACTTGCAAAAACACTTAAGATAAAATGTATTTTGTTTTACTCAAATATTGAAAATATTTCTTTTAACATTTAAATTTGATCTTCCAGTTTCTAGCATTCTTTACAACATTAAAGGATGTAATTTTATCTTCTACACAAAGAATTTGTGACATATTATTAAAAAAAGTTGAACATAAATTTACAAGTAGCACTCATTTTATTATACCACTACATCTATTTTGGTACTGTAGTACAGTTGGCATTTTCATTAATATATTTTTTGCCAGGTCATTCTCCTCTAATCTTTATACATGGGTGCTAGAATTGGTTTTCCTCTGAAAGGAATTTCTAAAGTTAAAACAAAATACATTTACATTACACATTAGTAACACCTTTGCTTAAAATATTTATAATATAAAGCTTATACTTGTCTAACAGAACCATCATTAATAACCTTCAATTTCATTACTCACTATATTTATTGTCTAGGTTAGTATTTGAATTACCCTTCAAAATACTTACTAGGCCATTGTTCTGATCTCTGGACAAACTCGTTTTTAGTGGTGGACGTGAGATGAGATGAGAACTGCCAGGGTAATACCTTGGCATGTAAAGATATGGGGCAAAGAATGGCTATGAAAAAAAAAAAGGTGTAACAAAAAAGGGACAAACAATTACACAAATCAAAATGTAATAATAAAATAAAAATCATTACAACAAAACACATCCTCTAGTTGAGTTTCATAAAGTAAAAAAGAGCAATTATTAATAGTGTCTTTACTTTTGCATTGAACCATTGAGCAGAATTCAATCAAAAGCTCTGGAGTGAATTCTTCAAAACCACTCCAAAAGACCCCTTTTTTTCCCTCCAAGCCAATGAGTGCTCTGGTATAGTTTTCTGGAGGATCAGAGTCAGAATGGTTTTGGTAGCTACACTCTAATATCTGCTTTCAATATGGGAAAAGGTAATTTAACAATAATTCTGACAATGTCACTCTCTGACCTTCTAAACTAAAAAGCAGGTGCTCAGTAAAACTTTGAGTCATTTGCAATAGCCAAGACAATTGTACTAAATAAACAAGAAGTGTGATACATAAGAGCATCACTAAAATTTCCCATATCTGTGGCACCCAACCTGGGGGCTTCCACAAACACTAGGTTTTATAAACATATGAACAGATACTTATAGCAGACAGTACTGGAGCTTTGTTTTGCTGGAAATACATTTTGCATGTTGTTCAATACAAATAACATTTAAGGGACAGTGTTAATTTAGACTTTAGGAAAAGCAGAATTACAGCACTCGTTGCTTTCAACTCATTGCCCCATTCTTAATGAAACTCCTCCCCCCAAAAAAACCCAAAACCTAAAAACCAACAAAACACCATAAAAACCAAAAAGAAATCTCAAAACAATGGCTGTATTACTGATTTCTGATGTTTCTATGTGTAGCATTTTTAAAACTGTATTATCCAGATACTTCACAAGAGAATATATTATCTGAATTGTGTTTCTGCACATGACAAGATTCTGATTAGTGTATAGCACCAAATTCAATATAGAGTAAATAATTCTATGACTAAATGGAGAATCTATGAGGAAGGAGTAAAATTTGTTGAAACATTCCACTTTAGATTTGCCAATAAGGACTTAAAAACTTCTGTATTCAGAAGCAGCTCTAAATAACCTGAGAAATTCAAGTTTAATTTTTGAGTATATAATATATGTAGATAGCATATGCTACAACTTCAAGCACTTTATGGAAAATAAAAATGGTTCCATATTCTTAGGTGCTAGAGGTAGATTCTGAGCACTTTCACACAATTACCACAAAAATTTAATATGCTTTTCCAACACACGAAGTTACACAATATTCATTGTAACCAGTAGTCTAAATGGGGAAGTTTGGTTACCCAGCCTTTGCCTTACATTTTTTGACTAATATAGAATGATGCAGGAAAGTTCACTGAATTAAAACTATTCCACTGTCATAACATTCTACAAATAATACAAATTTTTTTTTTGAAGAGAGAATAATTTCCAGAAAATACCACAGAATCATTTAATGCCTCAGTTTTTCACTAACAGCCTAAACCATGTGAAAAGCCCCCAAGCACAAAATGCTTAACTATCAAACTGCATTCAAGTGCCCAACTCTCACTGCAGAGCCTCTTCTGTGAAACACACAGGGAGCTTGCTGGTTGCATGATATCAGACTACAAAACAATGGAAAAAGTCTGTCCATTAAGGCAATTATCCCACAATCCTCTCATAACTTCTAATCAACCCCTGGGCCCATTTCAGCTACTCCACTGTTTCCCAATTGTGGAATCAATTCTCCATTACAGGCCAAGCACTTCAGACTCAATCTTCATTTGACCTACAATACAGGTATCATGAAAACATGAGATCAATATAAATATACATTGGGCATAAACCAGTGCACAGTTGCTCTTCAAGTCTGCAGATCGCCTACAAAGCTTAATGGATGTAGCAAAACATCATTTGTTCAAGATATCATATCATTTTCTCCTCTTGTAAAAAAAGAAAAAAAAAGTATTCACATACCAGAATTTCTCGCTCCCACCCAGGATATCCCATTTAGACTTGTCTACTGCTCTGACCTTCCCTGTAAGAAACATCATCTCCACAATGATCCACGAGAGCAGCAATTTTGAGAAGCTGAACTTGAATTCAGCTTTCAGCCTGGCCATTAGGCAGTGGTAAACAACACATGTCCAGCTTAGCCCTATACTGAGAGCCAGAGTGCTAAACTGAAGAGCTTCTGAATGGGACCATAGTCCTCTCTTTACAGCTAACCAGAGGGAGAACTGGGTTTTAAACCAAAAATTAATAGATTACATCACTGGAAGTTCCAGGTCCATAACACAGAGGAATCTAAAGAAAAAAAAAAGAAGAAACACACATAATAAAAAAAAAACCAACTTATTTTCCAAAAATGAAGCCTCTTCCTCAACAGCTCAAGGGGGTTTTTCTTAAGCATAAATTAATGCTTAAAGACAACAGGACAGGAACCATTTACTGGTCAGAATATGGCACATATCCCCAAGAAATGAAGGTGTTTTTGAATAAAATCCAACAATTTTCACAGAAGTATTTGAATCTATTGTGTTGTGTTATACCAGTATCCAAGACCTCTCTCAGAAACTTCTACTGGGGTCTATTCTTCAGTTGATGTTTGTTTTTTTAAATACCATTTTTACAAAATCTAAGAAATGAAATATGATTGAAAATAATGAAGAAAACAGTTTTTTAGGATGAATTTTCTACTTTTAAAAGTTTCTTATCACTTATCTCAGTATGTGGTGCTCATGACAGTACCTTTATGAGTCCAGAGTAATGAATACAGTTCTCTGTCAATATTTATTAAGTGACACACTAAAAACAATTATACTTTAGAAGGGTAGTATAAAATTCCAGTCAGAAAGGCCAAAATTGAAGCATTTTAGTCTTCAGCAGGCAAAAAAGTAAGCACGTCTGTAAGCCTTAACACAAATGAACAAATAAACACTTTGTAAGAACAGCTTATGACTCACCAATAATTATTTCTCTAATGCTTACTGGAGCCAAAAATCCCAATACAGGTTTCAACAGTTTATGACCCCTGCCTTTAAACCTTGTCATGTACAGTAACACAAAACAGGGCAAAACAGACAAAAAATCAGGGTTTCCAACAAAACAGTTACTTGGACTAAGCTGAGTTAGTATCAACACAAATATTCATGTGTCAAGCATTTATCAGTGTTCAAAATATATGCTATTTTATGTTATTTTCAACAAAACAGCATAGTGTCACTATCTTGAAAGTATATAAGAATTATTTTAGAATAGATAACTTAAAAAGTTCTGGTCTACATATACATTTTTTTGCTTTGGTTAACAAACACTGATTTATGAATAACTCAATTTACTTTTCACCTTAATAGGTTATATGTTTATCTACACTCAAATCTACTTAATATTGAGGCTATTTCCTGTATATAGAAGCACGCTATGACTATTAACAGCTGTTTGTGGTTTTTTTCATGATAGTACTGCAGAAAAAAAAGTGAAAAATAAAGTTTAAAAATACTGAACACATCCCACAAAACCAGAAAGTTTAGACTCTCTTCAACTATACAGTAAAGCACTTAATTCAATTTTTCACGTGAGCCATTCCCAGGACTATATTTTCTGAGGCCCACAAATAGCTCAAAAATGTATGTTTTATGCAATTCAGGTTAATTCCTTTAAATGAGTACAACACCAGCTTAGGGAAAAGATCACGGAATAACTTCAAAAAGAGACAAAAGGGAAGACAGACATACATTCTTATAATCTGTCTCCCCACTTGAGTTTCTGTATGTTTTAACGAAAGTAACCAAAAAACAGACAGGACCCCTTCCAGTGTCTGTGAGCATGCAAAAAACTGAGCACAGTTTACCACCCCCAAAAAAACAAAAAAAAACCCCAACAAAACAAAAACAGACAAAAAACCACCAACCCAAAAAGCCCTGCAATATCCTACAAATGAGCAGCGTCTCATAATAATTTTTTCTCCTTTGTAATTTGTTTTTCTGATGCCATTTACCATGTTTATTCCCCAAACAACAGTGACTGAACATTACTGCAAAATTTGTCAGCTTTTGGACTTTTCTCCACTCCTAAATAAAACTTGCATAGGTATTTTAATATTTAATAGATGACATCTGCAGTACTACCAGACTAAATCAGAAGAATGTTAACTGGATCTCGATTATTTACCCGATTGTAAAAGGGATGCTGAGGTCCTGTCATACCACTATAGTAACTGCTGTGAGGCTGGGGGGACAGAACTCCGCTGTTGAAAGGCCCATTGAAAGAGGTGGTAGAAGAGCAAGCTGAGGAAGGCTGGCTGAACAGAGATGTTGCTCTAGCAGGGGCCTCATGTAAAGGCAAGGTGGGATAAGGAAGTCCTCCAATATTCATCTGATCTCTTGCAGCACGAACATCTGAAATATAAATTGGTAACAAGAATATGATTTTGCTTGAAGTACTTGGAAAAGTTTTTATTTGTTTGCCAATTCATTACAGTACATTTTTGTATATTTAACTCCAATCAGAATCCATCAAGTAGAACATCAAGAAGGTCAAATTTCAGCTGGATTTGGTTGATTTCTCTTGATGATCACATCTACACAGGAGTCTTTAGGAAAGTTAGGATGGTTTATCACATAAACTTATATAGCTTATTAAATCCCTCTAAACATTTAGATTTTTTTTTTAAATGTGGCATAAAGGAACCTAACAGTCACTCTGCAAGAGAAGCTGCTCCAAGGCTGGTCTGTACCATGGCAGAGTGACAAATCCCAGCATACACGGGGCTCTTCCGTTTCACCAGGGACTGTCAATGCTCTCACAGCAGGCACTACAGAGACCTGGGAGCTGCCAAAGAAAAACAGGTCCCCAACCAGCCTCAGCCCAGGGAGTGTGACAAGGTAGTCTGAACGGCCAGGGCGCAGGGAGGGTGCAGTCACCCCAGCCAAGAGGTGAGCCCCTTGGTATTCATCATCCTCTTGGAAGGAGCTCAGATATGGCATCCACGTAAGGCACAAACCCATAGTCCTCTGCACTCACCAGAAAGGATGTGACAACACAGACACACCTCTCATCCCAGGCTCAGGCTTGGGGTGGGCAGAGCCTGTCACCAGTGTTGGATGGTAGTAGAGACAACAGCTACGTGAGGCACGATCAGGCAGACAACCCTGGTCCAGCCTGGTGCAAGTGTTAAGCAAGGAAGCAGAAAGATTAAGAAGCATGAGAGAGTCAGAGGATAGAGACTGCTGGAATCATGCTCTGGCCTCCTTGAGACAGAACAGCCACCAGAAAAAAGCAGAGATCCAGGGGACTCTGTATTCTCCCCATAACAGGCAAAAGGCACCTGTGCCAGGGGATATTCATGCTGGACATCAGAAACAATTTGTCCATTGAAAGTCTTACAGAGATAAGGCAGGAACTCCTGAGGTAACAGTAGCCAACAGGGAAACACCACCAAAATACTTCAAAATAATTAAAGGGTGCTCCTCTAAGAAGGTGACACAGCTGACAGCCCAGCTGAGGTGCCTCTACCTCAGTGCACACAGACTGGGCAACTAACAGGAGGAGCTGGAAGCCACCGTGCTGCCACAGAGCTGTGACCTGCAGCTGCCATTCCAGAAACTTGGTGGATGAATCCCATGACTGGAGTGCAACTATTGACGGCTGCAGGCTGTTCAAATGGGACAGGAGAGGAAGGAGGGGAGGAGAGGTTGTCCTCTACATCAGGAGATGGAGAGACTACAAATTCTTAAAAACAGTAGCAAGGAGGACCCCAGGAACTAGCGACCTGTCAGCCTCACCTCTGTGCCTCTGAAGATCATGGACCAGATCCTCAGAGAAGTTTTGCTAAGGCACATGGAGGACAGAGGTGATTCAAGACAGCTAGCAACAGCTCCACCACAGGGAAGTCCTGCCTGACCAACCCTGTGGCCTTTTGCAATGCAGTGAATGCATCAGTGAACAAGGGAAGGGCTAGAGATATCATTTATCTGGACTCCTACAAAGCTTTTAATGTAGTCCCCCCCACTACCCTTCTCTCTACATTGGAGATACATTTGATGGGTACACTGTTACACAGATAAGAAACTGGGTGTGGACAACTGCATCCAGCGGGTAATGGCTCAGAGTCCTGACAGACATCAGTGATAAGTGGTGTCCATTGGGTCCACACTGGGACCAGTGTTATTTAGTATCTGCATTAATGACATGAATGAAGGGATGAGTGCATCCTCAGCCAGTCTGCAGATGACACCATGTGAGTGGTGCAGTTGACACACCTGAGGGATGGGATGCCATCCAGAGGGATCTGGACAAGCTCAAGAAGGGGACCTATGGGAATTTTATGAGGTTTAGTAAGATCAGCTGGGTTGGGTCAACTCTCAGTAACAATTCAGGCTGGGGGATGAACAGATGCAGAGGAGCCCTGTTGAAAAGGACTTGGGGGTGCTGGTGGATGAGAGGCTGGACTTGATCCAGCCATGTACCCTTGTAACTCAGAAAGCCAAACATGTCCTAGGCTGCATCCAAAGCAGTGTGGGCAGCAGGTGAGGGAGGAATTCTGCCCCTCTGCCCTGGTGAGACCCCACCTGCAGTGCTGCATCCAGCTCTGGGATCCCCAGAACAAGAAGGACATCAATGTATTTGAGCAAGTCCAGAGGCCACAAAAATGACTGATGAGATATGGAACACTTCTACTATGAGGAAAAGCTGAGAGAATTGGGATTTTTCAGAAAGAAGGCTTTGGGGTGACCTAATTGCAGCCTTCTGGCATCTGGAGAGAGCCTCCAAGACAGGTGGAGAAAGACTATTTAGAGGCATATGTAGTGACAGGACAAAGGGGAATGGCTTTAAACTGACATTAGGTTTAGAATTCTTTACCATGAAGGTGGTGAGTTACTGGAGAAGGCTGACCAGAGAACTTATGGATGCACCAGCACTGGAAGTGTTCAAGACCAGGTTGGAACTAGATAAGTTCCTACCTAAGCCATTATAAGACCTTAAGGAACAACTCCCCTAGGAGAAAAGGCTGACAGAGTTGGAGTTCTTCAGCCTGGAGAAGACTTTGTTTCACTGACTTAATTTCTACAGGGTTTTACATGTACTTTCAAAATTGTTAACAAAGATCTGAAGTCAACTTGCATATTTTCTACTAAAATATTGTTGTGTGTATTGGTTTCCTCCATCTCCTAAAGCACTCTGCAAAACAAGAATTTTGCCCTCCAAAAGTGAAGCTTTAGTCCAGGATGGTCTGGTTTTTACAGCAAAACTATTAAGCGAAACTGAGTGGTCTCTTACTGAAGTCAAATCTGACAATCTGAAGATATGATCTGATGAACAAATGAGTGTCCTGTGTGACATGTCAAGTAGCTCTACTTAAAATAAATAACAGATTTGTCATTTTCCATTTATTTGAAATCATACTCACCTGCAATGATTTCTCGTAGCTTGGGATCCAAGTTCACTGTACAAGGCAAAAAGGTTCTTACATCACGTGCAACAAGGACAGGTGTTCGTGAGGATAAAAATACTTCAAAGTTCCGTATATCTGCATCAATTTCAAGTAGAGGTTCAACATCTTTAGTTGTAGGAATATTCTTTGAAATTCTGGGGGGTGAAATCAGATACATCATAAACCATATTTATTAGAGTATGACTTCAGTTTACAAAGTAATATTCTAGGGTGAAATACTAGTACACTTGCACCCATTCTCCCTGCTCTCTGAAAAATAAGAGAACCCATAAAAAGCTGTGCTGTCTGCAGAAAGAGCAATGTAACATTTTCTAATATGCAAAAAACCTCAGATAGCTGAACAATCTGATCTAATGGTATGCTTCAGAGAAATGTTGAGGAAGCCATACATCAGTAATGTCAAATCCCAAGTAAGGGAAGTTAACATTTGTGAACTTTAACCCCAAACATCTATTCAAATTCCTATACCCAATTCAGAAATTCCATGGGAAAAACAATCTCATTTTGAAACTAACTTTTTGTAACAGGAACAGGCATCTTAGAAGTTGATCAAAATTTAACTGTGCATTCATTGTAAAAAGTGGGAAAACAACCACTTGCTTTCAAGCAATTCACCTTCCAAGAAAAAGCCACAAACAAAAGAAAACAATAAAACCATGAGACATGATCAATGTAAGGGACTGTTCATGCATTATGACTATTGTTAAGCAACAGTGGGGGTTTTGTGAGCAGTGGTATAAAGGGAGTTTCAGGAAGGAACGAGTAGGATTAAATGTTAGTCTTGTGGAAGTTTATTAAAAGGTCCTACCAAGCAAGTGATGGAGGCTGACACTGTTGGACCTATCTTACTTGATATTTCACCTCATAGTACTGGTATCATATATCAAATGAGAAATTATAATCTAAATTAAAGATTACTAAAATGAAAAAGTACTCACACCCAGCAAAATAAATATGTAAACAGAAAGAATGCACTGAGAATAGTGAGCACAGTTACAGCAATGGCTATAAAGTGACTGTGACACCACTCTATATAGATACCAGTGAAGTAACCACACTGTACATAAAGTAAAAATAAAAAAGTACGAGGAGAAAAAACAAAAATAGCTTCATATAAATATAAAAAATTAATTGTGATTTTTAATGGGTCTTTTCAAAGACATGATAAGACTATAACTCCATGATAAAGGGGAACAGCATAGATGTGTTGGCTGCTCTGTGAACTGCTGTAACTTGCTTAAAAGAAGAAGGTAGCATAGAACAAAGAAAGTGTGTTTTCTCCGACTACTGGACAATTAGAAGAGCTAAGGCAACTATCAATGCTGTCATGGGGGAAATGAGTACACTGATGCATGGATGGGAAGGGAGGCAGGAGACTCATGCACACTAAGTAAATCATCAGTACACCAGGAATCTCTTACATTAAATAAATTCACAATCACATTGTGTCTTTAAAAAGAAAAAAAAAACACTTAAAAGAAACCCCCAACTGGTTGTAATTGAATTGTATTTTTAATAGAGCTAATGAACTAAGTCTACCATTAGCTGAACAATCTTACCCTATTTCACAATTTGCCTGCTTTTTAAAAGCAACAATTTTTTTAAATCTTTGTTTTTAAATCCTCCACAGAAAGTACAATTTTATGCACCACGGGATTATTCAAGAGACAAAAGTGGAAGATTTACACAGAATACTTAGTGTTTAATGTTAAGAAAAATAAAATAACTGAGAATCAATGCTACATGCTTGAAGTGAAACTCCATTGCATTAAAAATGTATTTCAGCTGTGTTAATCTTTCAATCTGATCTTTTATGACATTCTAGCCATACACTAAGAGTAAAATTAACAAATTCCTATATATATTTTACCAGAAAACAATGGACCATGTACCTCACAGATGGAGGATACTCCCATCCATGCTGTCATAAACAGTGTCTGTGAATAACTTCATTCACAGTGAGAGGTTACTTTATAGCACAGGAAAAATGGAACAAATATAAAGCATAAAAGCAAGTGTAGCCTATTCTAACAAAGGTTCTGCAGAACAAATATCTACGAGACATTGTCCAGATGGCAGCTGGATTATCCACTTTAAGGAAGCTCAATGTATGTAAGACTTCAGAGACTCCAGCCTTAAGAGAATAAAAGGTGGTGCTTCTGTGAGAAGACACTCAAATGTTACAATTTCAAATAATGGGAACAGTTCATTCTCTGGCGGAGTTTAAAGAAATTTAGTAGAAGCTGAAAGTCTTCCTAACCTCAAGGAGTGAAAGACCAAAAGAAAAAAAAATAAGAACACTGGCAATATCAAAGTAAAACTTGTATACTCTACTGAACCTGACAAATGCATATTTTACACTAATACTTAGCTACTACCTTATGTTATTCTACTTAGCCTTATATACAACTAAACTGACTGTAAATGTGTATGTTTTAAATCAAACATCAGATTGTGAAAAAAATCCAAGATCCTTAATGCACACTTTAGTTCTATATATTTGTTATATATATAGAGGAGTTTAACACTGGAAAAGTAAAAATTAAGTCACTTTTCAAGTCAGGAACTGAAGAGTTAAAGAGTGGCCTACTTCAACACTTCAATCTTCAAAATAAAAAGCCAAAAGAGAATGTGACATAGATTTAAATAAAACACACAGCTGATGAATCACATGAAACAAATTAGCTGATTTTTAATGCCAGCTCTACTTAAGTCTGAATGCGAACAGTGTTCCGAATACGATGAACAAAGCTACTGTTCAGAAGCCAATAGCCCACTGCTGGTGTGCAGATTGAAGTCTCTATTCTAACCTCCTGAGCTCAATGTCTTAAACTACGCCTTTGAAAGAAATATTTATGTAAATGATAATCTTTTGGCAAAGAGCCACAAAAACCATACGTGCCTGCGCTTCTCAGATAAAAAAATAAAAGGTTAGCATTTAAAGCACTTTAGAAGTTACTTTTTCTAAAATACAAGCATGCAGATCTAAAAATAAAGCACTGTGAACACACTTTTTTCATTTTGGGGCTAGATTCCTGAGGCAAAAGAATTATTTTTTAAATCAGAAACATCAGAAAGTGTCAGTGTTACGGACCGTCTGTTTCCAGGAGAAACTACTTGAATTTAGAAGGAATGAAGCTAAAACAAAACATTTCATTGATTGAAGCAAACCTTAAAAATTAATTCCATTACTCTTCACATCACTTTTCCATGAGCAGCTGAAATTAAAAACTTCTTTCATTCTGGAGTAAGTTACATTGCAACAATGATGAATTATTCCTGTTTTTTTCCTCAAATATAGACAATTTAGCACAAGTACACAGAGGCACATCATCTTGTCTTTCATTCTGTAAATTAGATTCAAATTTGTTCAAATTACATTCACCTTGTACTTCCATGACTGACTTAGAAAATAACCAACCATGGTCTGACAGCGTGTCCAGCACTGAATGTTGCCAGCACAGCTCAGTAGGTTCTAAGCTGTTGCACCTACTGACCATCTCCTTCACGACTCTGCCAGGTGGTGGCAAAATGGCAACAGCCAAAATCAACCACCTTCATCCTCACTGGAGGCTGCACTGGAGGTGCCCACGTTGCCTATGCCACTGGCTATGTATGCTCTGGAATATGCCAACAGGATTTACCCACCTCATCCCCTAGCCAGGGCTTTTGGGGCAGTTGCTCAAGGCTGGCTCTGACCCAGGGTAGCTGCACAACCAGGCTGTGCTGACAAGAGCTGTGAGGAGCCTCACTGCAGGGCTCTCCTGCCTGAGCTAAGAACAGCTTTTAAGCTCAGACCTTTGCCCTTGGTCCTCCTCCGAGCTACATCTATGCACCTTTGGTCTTGACCTTGACCACTGGCTTAACTTCCTGCCTTGAGCTGTGCCTTGTGGCTACGCACCACGGGGCTGCTGGCTGTCCCTGGTTACTGTCACTGAACCTGCTCCGCTCTTCCCGTTTGGCTACTGAGGAATTGCTCCCAGGGCCATGCCTGCCTTGCAGCTCTCCTCAGCTCCCAGCTCACCCTCTCTCATGGAGCAGAACCCTGCTCTTCCCACACTGATGGAAGGTTGACTTCTTTACAAGCCCTCATACCCTGAAGGGCTGTTCTCTCTGCTCGTTCCAAACCTCTCTCCCTGAAGGTGAAAACAAAGAAATGCTTCAAATTGATCTTTGCACACCTAATTTTTTTTCCTCATGTGTTTTACAGGAGCAAGCAACTGTATGGACAAGAGTAATTTAACTTTCTCACTCCATAAAAAGCAAATGACTTAATTAATTGCTATTAAATAATAGAGCAACAGAAGGCATGAGCATGAAGGCATGTCATGTTTTATCTATCATGGCCTTTTTAATTTTTTCCTCTCAAGATAGTACAAGTTAAAAATATTGCTTAAAATAATGAAATAATTTGTCATTAAAAATGAGAAAAAAATTTCTACAGGTTTAATACTGAGAAACACAAAAGCAGAAAATCTTGGCTGCTATGGAATACAATATGAAATTGTGATGCTTAACAGTCTGCTAATTAGATGTCTGATCTCTAATACCTAATAATCAAATGCTATGCTTCGCACTGGAGTTACTTATCCCACTCTTCTCATGTCTGGCCAATATAGTGACAGTGTTAAAGGCTCTCACACAAACCGCTCCAGGAACTTTGCAGTACTTTCAACATATCAGCAACTGTGCTACAAATATTCTCTCAAACTGAAAATTGCAACAGGTCACTTGGACACTGAAAAAGAACATTTGCTTATGTGGCCATTCATATAAAGACAGGAGTAAAAAGTCATCACACACTCAATAATATAACATAAGGGAACAAATGCTTTATCTTTATAAAGACCAAAAAAAGAGAAAGCTATAGTTTGATATATCTATGTAGACAAAAATTCAAGTCCCCTCAGCGCATATTAAGCAGAAGAGACTTCACTGAACAGATGCATTAGCTATTTAAAAACTTCTATTACCATAGGTATTCAGGAAAGCTTGATTTGCAAAACTGACTATTCAATTCAAGTACCAGCAGATAAACCACCTCGCCACCTCTCCTCCTAAATTGTTCCTGCTTTTGATCATTTCAGAAAGAAAAATACCCATTCTGATGTTTAAAAGATTGGTATTTATTAAACTAATCTCCCACACCAGAATCACACACTGTCACTGAGCCATATTAAAAAGTTCTGTTCTTTAAACAACTCTCTGGCATACTTTATGATTAAAATAAAGTGTTAAAGCACTTACAAATGCCCGGATTCATTCACAGCTTTGCAGTGCTATTTGAATTACAAAAGGCAAAAGCATTTAAAAAAAGGTGGGCATCAACCACCTACTACTCAACTGGTACATTGCCTTTTAACATTGAGACCACACTATTAGCACAGTAAGAAACATCATAATTTTATGTGCCCTGCATTTTAAGTAAGAGGCAATAAAAGGAGGCAGAAAAACAAAAAGCAGGTTAAATATTTCAGAAGTAATGCCTCACTGTGAGGTCTACAATACTAAATTGTCTACTTAAAGGAAGTGATTTATTTAAACCTGGCCTGGGCAAAGATGATTGCAGAGAACATTATCATCAGAGTGATGAATGTGGCACCTTCCACAGCATTTTCATTTTTAATTTCTATAATCACTAAATAGCTACACTTCTTAAATTAATACATCAATAGGCATTAAGCAACTCACAAATCCCTCAGAAGTTCATTTCACCCTTTTTCTTAAAAGGTATTTAAACAGTGTCAAAACTGGAATTAACATAATAACCTTCCAGAAAAGTTACATTTCTATGATCTTGTTCAATTTTAACATTTAAAATTTCTACAAAATTGCTGAAAGCATGAAACATACTTTTCTAAAAGAATAATTCAATAGATATTTGTCTAAAGCACTGTAATGAAAAAGTAAACAGATAATGCTTATCTTTAGTTTTTATTTTACTTCCTTTCTTCTTACTTATGTATATTAACAAAAAAACCTCAAATGATTTAAACAAAAGCTTTTAGCTCAACACATAATTGCAACAAAATTACAATAATTGTACCAATTAAAATAATCCTGAATGAACAGTTTGTCATCTTAATGTTCCAATGGTTTATAGAAGGATCTACTTAATTAGCTGAAATTGCTTTCCAATGTTAGTATCAAATGTCATTTGTTAAAAGTTGAACGATTTTGAAAATAATTTAACAAAGCAATTTTACAAAACACCAAGAACCAACATTTTCTTTTCAGCTGAATAAAGCAAGCAGATGTGTCATCAAATTGCTATAAAAATAAATGAGCCTTTATATGGAGAAAAATAAATTTTACTACTAGTGCTACAGAATACTATTTTTGTATGAAATCAAATTCTTTAATAAAATAATTTAATATCATTTTTATCTTGGTGATATTTTTAGTATGCTATAAATATACTTTCTTAAATTGAAGTAGTAAACAACCAAGGAGAAATATTCCACCGTACATGAAACAGAAAAATGTTTTAACCTGACTAAGTGATTTCTTAATTTGATTACCATGGGTGTATTACACAAGAGATCTGAATCTATCAGGAAAACATGGCACCAGTGAAACCATGTTATAGAACTCCAAATCTATAGTAATGAACTGCAGTTTCACTTATAAATAAATTTGTCTCTACCAGTTTAATTAAAAAAAAGAAAAAAATAAAAGAAAAACTGTTCTGTGGTTGATTTCAAGAAGGGGTAACTTCAGTAAAGACTGGAAAAAAACCCAAACAAAATCATATACCAGTGCTGAAACTGGACTGGAACTGACTGGAACTGAAAAAATTAAGAAACAACAATTCCTTCTATTATTGATAAATTAGACAAAGCGTATATATTCCACAATTCATCCCTTGGAATGCTGTAAGAGCTGCAAAAGCATTAAAATGAAAGTAATAAATGAGCTATGGCTCGCTTAGATCCTTTGGTTCCCTTCACCCCTGCAAACCACATCCCTTCCCCCAACAAGAAAAAAAGAAAAAGAAAAGAAAAAGAAAAAGAAAAAGAAAAAGAAAAAGAAAAAGAAAAAGAAAAAGAAAAAGAAAAAGAAAAAGAAAAAGAAAAAGAAAAAGAAAAAGAAAAAGAAAAAGAAAAAGAAAAAGAAAAAGAAAAAGAAGCTGAATATTAAAGAAAGCTGTTATGCTATTCTTCTAAATTTGTTGTGTTCTGCCTCGGCACGTCGCATTGCCATCCAATTTGCCATCCATCATAGGTAGGCATGCACACATATGTGCACAAAGACTTTATCACAGAGGTTAAATTAAGCCCGAGTGATGGATGAATTACACGTTGCTAAGTTTTAAATAATGGTTACCTACAACTCTGAGGAAAGTATAACCATTTTCTTGTCCTGAGAAATCTCTTTTTTCAAAATCAAAGAGTTCTTAATTTCCATAGTTTCCCTCAGCTTCCTAAAAAGCATATTTTCAAGGAGATTAAGGAAGGGTGGAGATTGTAATCTGAACAGATGGCTCATGAGTTTCTTCTATCCTGAGCCAAGCTCTTCTGTTCTAATATTTTTAATAAATATATAAATATAGTCACAGAATTTAGGGACCATCAGCTATTTGCAAATATCCTCATAAAAAAATCAGAAAGTTCTGTCTTAATATTCCAGTTTGCTCAAAGCCCCTGTCTTAACACCCCAGTTTGGTCAAAGTTTGGGCAAAGAATGACAGATAGGACTGTCCCTCACGACATCAAGCCCCAAAAGCAGATTAACATCCAAAGCAGCCAGCAGGAACCTGAATAGAAGGTTCTGTGAACACCTGAATTCAGCACCATTAAATAAATTGTATATATAGTCATGGGGGACAAGCACCCTCCCCTCCCCAGCATCTTTAAGCACTGATCTCATGGTCTCTCTTAGGACTATCTCCTCAGATACACCAGCCTTACACTTCAAACAGTTTCAGCAGGTAATGGCCAGAATTATATTCAGAAAGATACAGAACCTAGATGCAACCCCATAAGAGAGGACAATATCTACCACACATCTACCTAATGCCTGGGCAAATGTCTGGTATCTGAGCATGACCATGAGGAAATTCTCATGGATTGTCATCAACTTCATACTGACTTTGTTCCTTCCAAAGGGCCCTGTAACAGGTAGATCACTGAATTGCTCAGGTAGCCTGCAGAGCATTCCCTGCCATTTTCTTTCCAAAGGCCAACTGGAACTTTTCTACAGTGGCCATCATTGCCTGCCTGAACAACACATCTTGCTCACCAGCACCAGAAGGTTCCTGAAACTTGTCACACTTCCTGTCCCAGCACCTGCTGCAATTAATTTAGACACATTTATCTATCTAAGAATTAAAGTAGCCTTTGCTGCTGTACTTTGTGCTGAACCTCATTTTATCTTCCTGCTGCAAACGTGCTCAAGCCACATGTTTTTTGTCCTTTACTTGGCTTTTTAACGGCTTCAGTTACTGACTGAATAGGTTCTAGGTGCAAGGTTGGCCTTGCTTTTAGCAATTCTGTGCATTCACAACAGAATTGTTTCACAGCAGAACCATCGATTTCACACAACCTTCAGGGGTAAAAATTCATAGTCCATAGTTTTTCAACTGTCTAGAAATTTACAGTAATTTTCTGAAATTATATACAAGGCATTCTTGAACTCAAGAGGCATATGCATGCCTGAAGTTTCACTTTCAATTGTACAAATCTTACAACCTAGCTATTAACAGCTCTGAGAAGTGGCAGACTGGTAAATCTGCCATATCTAGAAGCGAACTGGTTTGCTCAGAGATACAAAAACTCTCCCTTAATGCCTCTGGAAGGACAAAAGCCTCCAAGAGAGTTACACAATTACTTTAGTGATTTCTAGGAGTATTTTCCAATTAACAAAGTACTGCACACTGATTTCTGCCATGATAAGAAGGATACAAAGAGATAAAATGTGTTCAGCGGATTATCTTATTTAGTGAGGGAATTTGATGAGGAAAGGGACTGGGAAAACATTTCTTCTCATACAATCAGCTTTAATAGCATGATTTTTGTTTAACAAGGTGATAATATCAATCCCTGACATCTTCAGTCTTAAGAAGTAGAAAATATAAAGAAACCAAAACAACCAAGACTCAGAGTCTCAAACTGAAATGAAAAAATTAGGACTTCTGGGGAAAGGAAAAAAAATGAATCAAATGTCTTAAGAATGAGGAGGGCTGGAGAAGAGAGGAGAAAGTACTTTGGCAAAACTGGGAGTTACCACTGCTTGATGTGAGACTACAGCTTTCCTCGGCCTCTTAAATATATCTATTTTGGTACAACCGTTTTGAAATGTGATTATCAGAAACTCAGTCTTTAGAACTTAGAAAAATCACAGATTTGTATAATACAATACATTCTGCCCTTCCATTGATTTGTTAGGAACTCCTTAAGATACTGTTTCATTTTCTAACTGGAGCGGGGCACAAAACATTTTCCAGAGAAATCAGGAACAATTTATGAATTCCTTTCCTTACTGCAGATTTACTGCCCACTACTGCATTAGCAGGATTATAGATGAGATTACTTTCCCCAGTAGGGTATGATACCTATATCCACAATGACTTTGATCTGCAATGTACTCACAGCTACTTCCACAACCCTCTGTGAAACAGTTATCCTGGTTATATGCCCACATGGCATCTCCTCCCTCTGTCAGACCATTCACTGGTATGCCAAATAGCACAAGAATTATCTTTGGAAACCTCACCTGCAAGTTTCTCACAAGACACATACTCCTATCTTTTGCGTCCTTCTTTTGTTTTCCTGGGGCAATCATGCCTGTTATTATCTTAGCTTTTAATACATTTAGATGTTTCTAGATTAAGATCTTGCTTAAAATGTCTTATATTTCAAAATACTTCCTTGTCTTCTTCCTATGTTCATTGACTCTGCTGAGAATTCAGTTCCTTGAAATGTATCTTTTTTCTACAAAAGCCACAGTGACTTTTCCCAAGATATCATTTATTTAGATCTGGCACTGTCATTTATTCTGGTGTCATGGATGCTTTACTTGCCTTCATAAGAGAGCACATTCCCATAGCTGGTGAATTTACAAGTATGAGAAGTCTCAGTTGTAAACATTCAACAGAAACTTACTTTAATCTGACAACTTAATTCTCTTAGAAATTTATTTGCAGAAAGCCCACATATTTTATTCCACTTCAGAGCTTAAAAAATTTGCCTTTTGCAACTTCTGCAAACCACTCTGGTATTACAGAAAATTGACTCTTTACAGTAACATAAAACAGAATGCAGCACAACATAAATGTAGAGGAATATTAACTCAATGTCATAACTATAAACAAAATAGTAAAGATAATTAAATTAGACCAGGATGGAGAGATGGGTAATGACAACTGTGAGTTTGACCACTGAAGAACCTAAACACAAAAGGGAAGGAGCAACAAAATCAGAATGAAGAGCTTAACCTGGTAAGGAGAGAGACTACATGAGAATCCTGATGATGAGAAAAGGCAACACATTACTGGAAGGAGTAAATAGTACTAACAATAAATATACCAGGTGGAAAGCAAGACCAACCAGACAAGCAGAGAGAGGCTGCAATAAGAGAAGTGAGATGATACAGCAGGTCAGTTTAATGAAGTAAAAAGAGTAAAGACATTTTTCTCAAGCATATAAACTGAAAGCCAACAAAGCAGATTCAGCATTTTCTTTACAAAATTTGCCACAGTGACAAAACATGGGTTTGTTCCTCTCTAAAAAAGATTGAGAGCACAGAGTCTCTACCTGTTACTGTAAGAGATGTTAAGCGACTCCAGCTCATAAAGGTTCTTCATGGAGGTGTGCCCATGTCACAAATTGAAGCCTAATTTTCTTTAGAGGGTTGTGGGGGGAGGGAGGGGGGGTTCTGTTTTGGGTTGGGTTTTTTTTGGTTGGTGTTTTTTTAATTGGTTTTGTAGTTTTTTGGTGTTGGGTTTTTTTTTATTGGTTTGTTGTTGTTGTTGTTGTTTCTTGTTGCTGTTTTGGAGGGGGAGTCTGTGTTCTTTTGGTTTTGGTGGTTTTTTTATGAGGGTAGTTTTTCTGTTTGTCTGCTGGGTTTTTTGTTATAGACCCTGGAAGAAAGTTCCTAGTACGATATTCAGTAGGTATTTCATCTCTGCATAGCATGAAACAGGAAAGATACACTTCTCCTGACAGACCTGGTTTCATACTCATCAATTTAGTCTTTGATATTCTTCACAGTATCTATAGAAAAAGACAAATTTACTTTCTCCAACAAGCCTTCATAATAAGAATATATTAGTTAGCTTTATTTTTAATGACAAATTGAAGCACAGAGATACAGGTATACTTATTTAATTACCAAATTGAGGTATCCATTTTTTTCCAGAACACTCCAGCAACTGAAAGCAGAGCTCCCAGTAGCTCCAGATATAGCTCTGAACACTGAGTACTTAGCAACATCAGCCTGCAGAACCATAAGCTGTACACCACCTCCCCACAGAGGCACAAATACTATCCAAGTGAAAGGTACTACAGAGGTGACTAGTCCAGCATCACACAAACTCTAATCGTTGTGGAACAGAGTTTTATTGTCTTACTTTAGTTATTGCATTCAACTCCAAGAGACAGCACTGCAATGTGACAGAAAATGGCCTTCTCCTTTACTACAGTTTGCAAAACTAAATCCCGGACATTACGAGATGGGAATCTCATGGAGGCAAAATAGCATATAATCATGGAAATCATATATCATTGTGCCTGCACAGAGGGGAATTAACTAAAGACTATATTTATTCTTTTGCTTCTTAGTGCTTGACTACCCTATTCTCTTCGTTTTCCCGTGTGTTTTGCGTGTTGTGAAAGTATCGCTTTCTCCTGGAAACACCGGGAGCCAAGGCTGCGGCGCCAGCGCTGCCCGCGGCGGCGCCGAGCCGGCAGCGCCACCTGCCGGCACCGCGCCGCGCTGCACGGCCCGCCCTGGGGACACGGCTGGGGACAGCCCGCCCTGGGGACACAGCCCGCCCTGGGGACACGGCTGGGGACAGCCCGCCCTGGGGACACAGCCCGCCCTGGGGACACGGCTGGGGACAGCCCGCCTCGGGGACACGGCTGGGGACAGCCCGCCCTGGGGACACGGCTGGGGACAGCCCGCCTCGGGGACACAGCCCGCCCTGGGGACACGGCTGGGGACAGCCCGCCCTGGGGACACGGCTGGGGACAGCCCGCCTCGGGGACACGGCTGGGCACAGCCCGCCTCGGGGAGCACAGGCCCCCTCGGGGGGCACAGGCCGCCTCGGGGAGCACAGCCCGCCTCGGGGGCACGGCTGGGGACAGCCCGCCCTGGGGGCACAGGCCGCCTCGGGGGGCACAGCCCGCCTCGGGGGCACGGCTGCAGGGCAACACGGGGTGAACCGCCCCCGCTGCACCCTCAGCGCACACACCGATCATCCACAGTAGCTCCTCCGCTGAAGGGAGCTGTAACTGGTCAGTCCCGTGTGGTCACCCCTCTGCTCCACACCGTCTGCAGCCGAGAAGGCAGTGGAGAGTTCTCACTGCAAGGGAATCCTGGTGATTCAAAAGCTTTTTAACACTTAATATTTTAAAATTTGGAAAAGCAACTGTCATATCAAAGGACTCTCTTTACAGAGAGAATGTGATCAAGTGTGAAACTCTTACATTTAACATAGAACCTACAAGATTCCTTTCAGTGATGAGATGTCCAAGCAGCAACCCTAAAATTGCCATGTCACAATAAAAGTAGTTTGACAAAAACTATTCAATACTAGGAAAACTATATTCTTGATTCTGACAAAAAAATATCAAGATATTAAAAAAAAAACCTCGAAGAATAAAAAGCAAAGAACAAGTAACAAACAGGAAAAAAGTACAGGAAAAAGTTATCAAAATCTGGTACCTATTTATGAGACTCCAAATGGGAAAGCTGCTCTATAAACTAGTAAAACTTAGAAAACTGAAATGGAAGTTTTAGAAGAGGAACTAACTTTGAAATGATAGTGAAACAGTTATTTGCGTCAAGTTACTTTAAGCAGTTGCAGATAAAAAGACTAGCAATGACACAGAAAGGATTACTTTGGATAAAACAGAATTTTTAGAGCTCTATATAATCCCAGAGAAGATTTCACAGACCTTTTCACATTCAGCATATGGTAAAGATGATCACCCAAATCACCAGACAGATGGGACCTCAGCTTTGTCAATACTTCAGGAGAGTTATATTTTTAGTTCCTTACACAGGTTCAACAGAAGGGGCTGAGAGACATAATTTCTCTTCCTGAGCATGCAGCAACACTATTGTTAGCAAACTTTTTTTTTAATTGTTAAGCAGATAAAGAAACTAAGTTTTTTAGCTTTATCATTTTCATATCAAATAATCCTGTTGCTATTTTTTTGCTCAAAAGAAAATCCTGAATATTGGTCTTGCTTTCCTTTTCCTTGTTTTACTGGTTTTGCAGGTAGAATACAAACAGCTTTCCTTAAAAGATGATTATCACCTTCCCTTTTCCAATACATTGTACAGTGTTCTTCACTGTTTCTTCCCATTATATACTCTGGTTTTAAACACTAAAAAGTTACCTATACACTTGTAATTGTCAGTTATGAACTAGCAGATTACTGAAGTGACTGTATCACTTCCAAACAACCTGCATAGCAAGAGGTACAACATAGAAGTCATGAATCTCCTCCACACCTTAACTAATAAACCATGACACGCTCCAGCTGGCACCAAGCATCAACAGCTCAAGTGTTGTGCTAACAACAAACAATCCAGAACCCAAGTAAATTATTCACATTCACTTGTGAATGTCCTTTTATTTTATTTATGTTAGTTTACTACAATTTAACATCAATAAATATTGGAATTACTAACATCCATTTATGAAAATAAATCAGGTCTCTAATATGTCCTCTAGTTTATCAGAAGACAAACACTGTTATGTCTTGAAGACAGCTTTGTAGGTCAATCATCCCAAAGTGATTTATTACTCGGGATTCCAATAATCAGAAAACTGCAATGAGTTTGTTGCGTAAATACTTACAATATAAAACCATCTTCCAGCTTGAAGCCAGTCAACTACTTCAGTCTACCTCTTGCCCTCTTCATCTGTCTTCAATCCTCAACCTCATCATGCCCAATCTACCTTTATCCCTCTACCTTCTGAGACTTCTGTGTTCAGATCCTAACTGCACTTCAACTTCTCTTCCCTAATACAACTCATTCAATCTTTCTCAAACAATCTTAATTCCATTCTCAACACTTCAACCATTCTCAGCCCATCCCAGACCCTCACACAGTTCATCTCCTACTCCTTGACTTCTACTGCAGAGCACACTTCCAGTATTTTCTCTCCAAGTTCATTCCCCTGAACCCTGCAAAATCTCTAGATTTTCTGGTAACTTGTTCAATCAGTCACAGTCTTCTCTTCTTTTAATCTGATCTCAATTATATCTTATTCAAGTCAAACCTTTCTCTCTTCTCCCTGACTCTGATTCTCAGATTCTGCTTTTCTTCTATAGGTCCCACTCTCAGTCACATCTCTCATCCATTCCTCCCACTACCATCAGGTCAAAACCCACAAATCCTTTCCTAGAAGCAGAGGATGCTGGAGAGAGATGTTCACTGGCAACACAGGGCAATTTGTTCTCAGCAGCAATACATAGACAGCTCTGTTGAACAGCAATTCACAGCAGAAATGGAGAAAGTCATGCCTCTTTTTCACATCCCTAACTGCAGCACATGGCATTGCCATAGCACACCTGCTAAGCACAAAACTTTCAGAGATTTTTATCAGTAAGGCCAGTTTCTGATGAGATTAACAAAGAAGTGGAAAAAATACCCAACTTGTAGCTTGGCCAAGGTAAAGATGAAAAGGATATCAAGAGACAAAAGTACAGTTAGTTGCTTGTGAAAGAATACCTGTACAGTTCTCTTTGGTTTAAATACAAAGCACTCATTCATACATGGCGCATCAAATAGCAATGAAACTCACTTAGAAGTTTTCAAAAGTCAGCAAAAGAGGGTGAGATTGTGGGAATTTTAGATTACAACCTGATAAATGCTTGAAAGCCACGTTATTCTAGTGATCATTAATAACAATCACTATTTTAATCACTGAAATTGCACACCATTAACAGACTAATGACTACCTCTCATAGATGGTTTTTAAAGTCAGGTGATCTGGAACACCTTCAGTCTCTTCAAGATGCAGGATGAGCCATGATGTTCTATATGGCCACTGCTCTGTGAGATTGATCCAGCTTGCCAGTCTGTCCCAATTGAATGTGATTTGATTGGCTCTCAATAAACGACCTAAAAGAACAAGAAAGAACAAAAGAACACATAGAGGATTTTTAATCCCTTTTGAAAGACACCTTTTTTTCCCCTCAAAGTAACAGCTACGTTACTTTGTTATTATCTGATGTATGAACTTCCTGCTAATTATATTTTTAGCTCAGTAAATTCAAAATCATTGCAAGTTGCATCTAAAAATATAATTTTACAGTCTAATAAAAATCCTTGCAAATAATGAGACTCTCCAAAACTGTCAACTTCAGCTCCAGTTTAAACACTAATTACTATCATCCTGTTACTAGTGATTCTTAACTTCCTTCAACCAAATTTAATGAAGTATTTCACACAGCATTAATTTCTCCATCTAAACAGAGAATTTCATGCTAATACTTTGACAGATTTTCTATGCACTGGCATATGAAATGTGGTCAAAACAATTTAAGTATACAACTGCCAACTTCAATATAGTAAAATTCAAAGCCAATAGAGTAAAATTCAAAGCTATAAAAAAGACTGTTTTAAGTTAGCAAGGTAAGGTATAAATTACAAATAAGGTTATTTTAAAAATCAGAAAAAGTTAATGCTACAATTTAGGCATTTGAAGTTTCAGCAATTTTTCTGTAAGTCCTTTATTAATATCTGTAATTACATGTAACCAACAGCCTGAAGGCTCTGTTCATAAAGCTGTTTATGACATCATCATGTGTAACTACAGATTATAATACACTAAAAGTGTTCTTGCAATGTCTGATTTTTTAGTTTAATTTTACAACTAACATTTTGTGATTCTGTTATACTTTCGTAAATGCACTGTAATTTGCCAAAACAAGACAGGTTACATGCTACAAATTGCAGTAACAAGCTAAGAGACAGCACACTTATTAAAAAAATTAGCCCAGAATGTGAGGTCTGTTGCAGATGAAGATTTATGCTCTTGACTATACACAGTGTGAAAAGTCACTCAATTTCTTTGCTCTGGGTAGCTGTAGGCTACCCAGTGCCTTCTAGTGTCTGTAACAGAAAAGACACTAAATAATTATTCCCCACTCACTTACTGCATGAAACATGTTTTTATTAAACCTCCGTAAGCCCTTTCCACATTTTTTCCAGTTTTTAAAGTTCAGAGATATCAATGTCTTGACTGTGTTTTATTGAAGAAAAACAGGTGACAAAATGCTTTCATCAGCCTCACACAAATCATTTACGGAAAAAGCACTGCAAATACCCATAGCAAAAATAAACAGGATATATACTTGGTTTTCCACTCACAGATTACCTTTTCACATGTCATCACTACAATCTTTGGTCACACCATAGTATCATGAAATTTAAAAATGTAATTTTCTTATACAATTTCAAAATTTAAAAATATAAAATTTCCTAAAAAGGCAGACTAGAACAATTTGTCTCCCAAATGAAGCCAATGAAACAACAAGTAGTACATATCTTTCAAATTCCACATAGAATGGTCAATAATGTTTTCTTACATTCTGGAAGAGTTTGCTTCAGAAGAACTTTCAAAAGCAACACATGGACTGACTTATTCAAAAACTCAATCCTGTTCACTGCACACCAGCACGTCACGCTTACCAGTCACTGAAACAATATTTAGCAACCTCCTCATGGTCTGAGGGCTGATATCACTGAACCAATCCTCTGTAACCAACAGCTTGGTCAAATCAAATGACATTTGGCGGGTAATGGTCCTCTGCATCTGGCGCCTTCGGTAAGTGTCCTGATAATGAAACAAAAACCCAAGCAATACTGATTAGTATCAAAAGCTTTTATGTATTTCAAATACTTCAGTTTTACTTGATAATCAAGTTAGAGTTTTTGTGAGTAAGTCTGTGAAGCTGGCAGTTAATATCAAACATACATTAATTTAATTCTGATTTACTTGTTTACATAGAAGCCAAGAAGTGATAAGAGCTACACATTTTAATTCTACATCAATTCTGAGACGGCGAAATAGAGTGACGTAGCAGAATATTTTCTAAAAAGATTACTACTTTCAGCATTTCCATCATCACTTCCTACTGTCTCCCAGTGAGTTAATATAATCCATTTACTAACTACATGTAAAAATTGAAGTGACCATCAGGTTCCTCTGCTACAAAACTCCTGAAGTCTCTACCAACGACAGCTCACAAACCTCAGTAGCCTCAGACTCTGAGTTGCTTTTTTCCTAGATACCTTTTATTCAACCAGTTTGTGTTTTTATGTAAATATGAAGAACAGAAAGCAGGAAAAGAATGTGGCAGACATTGCAGTACAAGTCTAGTACTTAATATTGCTTTGATAAACTCAGTTACTGTCTCCTGTTGCAACATCCTGCAACAAGCTGATGTCAGGCTTACACAAGAAAAAATCCAAAATACACACACAGACCATAGCTCCTAGCAGATCTGCTGTATCATCTCAGCATTCACAGAGAGCTGTATTTAATTTTTTGTGGAAATGAATGCTTTGGTGAACAGGCAAACTTTTTCCTCTTTGACAGAGCATCAGTCTACTGATGTAAGACTGGACTTTTCTTACATGGATCATTTTTAAGAATTTCATAAGAATAGTTTGATAAGTCTTCCAAATTGATATTACTGAAAAAGTCAAAGAAAAAAAAAAAACAGAAAAGAAAAAAAGGTTTTACCAGTATCTCTATTTAGTCAAAAAATCCTTCTCACCCGCCTGTTGAGAGCAGTTTTGCTACCAAGCTTGGTCATGTCTCCAAGACTGTTCTGAGAAACCCTCCTGTCAACCTCTTCATGCAATCCTACGGAAAAGAAAACAAAGGCAGGCATTTTCTCCAGTCATATACATTTGACTAACCTATGAAAATAATACCAATGATCTGTCAATTATTTAAACAATTTCTTCCAAAACACAGATTTTGGATCATTGGTTTTGTAATGCTCCTATCACCCTCCTGCAGAACCTTACCTGCATTATCTGCATAAGGAATATCCCCATTGGTTGTTGAAGCTACCATCAGTTTTTTTGCATTACTAAGCCCTCGGCTGTTCAGAAAAACAGGCAAATGGACAATATTTCTCATGTAATCATGGCCATTTATGTTTGAATCCCGTAGAACACTGTTCAGATTCTGGTTAATTGCCTTTATAATGATGTGTGGGTCACTTGCAAAAATCGCAATGAATGGGCCTTTTGAAAACAAGACTCGCACCTGTAAAAAAGTACACCTTGTTAGTAACAGCTAACTGCAGCTGCAGATCATTGATCATTTGGCTCAAGTTTATATTCATTCTGTTCAAGGAATAAACCTGAGAGGCCAAGAGATGTATGGAGATGTCAGCTTCTTCTATATGGGATATCTAACATTAGGAACTTATCCACAGCTAAAAATAAGCTCAACAATTTAACAGCAGAATTTACAGTGGAAGTCATCACCAAGGACGTATCATGAAGTGATGTTCCAGTTCCATACAAATATTTAGCCTTTAAGTATTTTTCATCTAAAGTACTTTAATGGTAAAAATATGAAAAACTCTCCAAACATTTTAAGTTTGTGTCAACAGAATAATTATTTTCCATGGTTTATATTTGATTGTTTCAAACTTTTTCAAAAGTACTAACATGCAATTTAAATTTCAACTTTTAAAACCCATCACTCTCAGCATTAAAGTTACACCAATGTACACAAATATTAATTACCACAACACAGCTTTCTTTCTACAGAAAACACACAATAACTGTGTGTTTTCAGAACTCATTTGTGGAAAGAGATAATGCATATAATCCAGACGTTATCTTTATAAAATGATCCAACTCACAGTATCAAGCATCTGTAAAACCTTATCCTGTTCACAAGCATCCAGTCCATCAATAATTACAACAAGCCTTGTCTGATTCTGCGTAAAGCTGTCAATGGTTTTTGCCATTTTGGCCATCAGTTCCACTTCACATTTCAAAACCTATAAAAACAAACAAAAAAAAAAACCCAAAAAACAAAGAATGACATGTCCATAATACTTTAAACTGATAAAAAGATATATATTTCCTTTTGCAGACTGCTATTTGTCCCAAAAATACTTCAGTAAGATTACAAGAATAAACTTACAAATACTCTAAGTGAAAAGTCCTAAAATATCACTTCCAACATATTAATTTCCTATTTGAACAAAAATGTACAGCAGAAACATATATTCCACTTTGATATAACAAACTATTATTATTTAAAATCCATTACAATGTTATTTAAGAAAACAGTATTTATGAACAGTAAAGCATTACTTCAGAAGTAAATAAAAGAGCATTTGCAGCTTCAGCTAGCCTTCAAACACAGCTTTGCATAAAATGTACAGCAAAATTTTCTATCTATAGCCAAGCACATTATGCTATTACTCTAATACTCAGTCACTGCTATTCAAGATATGCAGTCTGAAGATTTGTTAAGCTTTTCAACATTGTTACACATGTAACAACCAACCATAACATAGAAACAAAGGTGGAATTTGCCTTTCCTAACTTCAGCAGCTAACAGGTAGACATTAAAATCTGATCTCTTAACCAGTAGATTAATTAGAATGTGCTCAGTAAGATGACATAAAACATGAGATGAACAACTTTCCTGAAATACCTGCTTCTCTCCTTTGATGGCAAAGGGTGAATCTAACTCCTAAAGGCTGAAGTTATGTCAGATAAATACCACTCAACAAACAACTGTCGAGAAGCACAGTACCAAGACACAATCAGGTCTTCTGTGCTGCAAAAGCATGGCTCTAGGCATGCTGGCATCAGAAGGGATTCACCTTTCTCAAAGGGCAAAGAGAACCTTTGACCAGGAGCCAGCAGGGTTAGCTGACACAGCTTTAAACAAGAGGGAGGGATAGGTAGTATCAGGCTTGCCCACAACAAACTGGTATGACACACCAAGGTTAGAGGTGTGGGCTAATGGGGGGGGGGGTCGAGACAGGGCTAGTGAGGGCTCTCATCTGAGATGTGCTGGACACACTGGAACATACTTGGAAGTCTTACAGAGATGCGGCAGAGGCTCCTGAGGTAACAGAAGCCAACAGGGAAACACCACCAAAATACTTCAACGGAATTAAAGGGTGCTCCTCTAAGAAGGTGACACAGCTGACAGCCCAGCTGAGGTGCCTCTACCTCAGTGCACACAGACTGGGCAACTAACAGGAGCAGCTGGAAGCCACCATGCTGCCACAGAGCTGTGACCTGCAGCTGCCATTCCAGAAACTTGGTGGATGAATCCCATGACTGGAGTGCAACTACTGATGGCTGCAGGCTGTTCAAATGGGACAGAAGAGGAAGGAGGGGAGAAGAGGTTGTCCTCCACATCAAGAGGTGGAGAGATCACAAAAAGATGCCTCTGAGAAGCAGCCACAAACTGGTGGAGTCAGTGCATAAAAATTTGCAAGGAGCAGACCAATAAATGACACCTTGGGGCTTGTGTCAGGCCTGATCAAGGGGAGCCTATTGACAAAGGCTTTGTGTCCCAGCTACAGGAGGCATCATGCTCATGGGCTTGCATCCTCCTGGGGAACTTATATGACCCCGTCATCTGGAAATGTAAACCCATGAGCTGTCAGCAATCCAGGAGATTGCTGGAATTCAGCTAGGTAACAGAGAAGCCCTACCAGAAGGGGAGCAACACTGGACCTGATGGTGACTAACGTAAGTGAGTTAATTTGGGATGTCAAGCTTGGAGCTGCATCCTGGGCTGCAGTGATCACACACTGCTGGAGTTTGCAGTCCTGAGGGATATGGGTCAGGTAAGGAGTAAAGTCAGCACACTACATTTCAGGGAAAGCAAACTTTTAGCTCTTCAAAGAGACAATCAACAGACCCCTGGAAAACTGCCCACAGGGACAACACAGCTGGCAGATCTTTTAAGGATGCTTTCCATGGAACACAAAAGCCTGTAATCCCCAGGTACAAGAAAACTGGCAAGGAAGACTAAAAGTTGGTTGCACTGAGTAGAGACCTGCTGGTGAAAACAAAGACCTCAAGAAGTAAATGCACAGGCAGTGGAAGCAAGCACAGGTATGCTAGGAAGAGTATAGGGACACAGCCTGGTTGTGATGGGATGTGGTGAGGAAGGCCAAGACACAGCTGAAGCTGAACTTGTCAAGAGATGTAAAAAATAAAAAGGGTCAATGGCTCAGTGTCCCAGTGGACATCAGTGACAAGTGCTGTCCCTCAGAGGCCCACACTGGGACCAGTGTTATTTAATATCTGCATTAATGACATGAATGAAGGGATCAAGCACATCCTCATCAAGTCTGCAGATGACACCAAGATTAAGTGGTGCAGTTGACACACCCGAGGGACAGGATGCCATTCAGAGGGACATGGACAAGCTCAAGAAGGGGGTTCATGAGGTTCAACAAGGCCAAGTGCAAGGCCCTGCACCTGTGTACTGAATCCCTGGTATCATCCCAGTCTGGGGGATGAACAGATGCAGAGGAGCTCTGCCAAGAAGGATGTGGCAGATGCTGTGGGAGAGAGGCTGGACATGACCCAGCCATGTGCTCTTGAAGCCCAGAAAGCCAAAACGTGTCCTGGACTGCATCAAAGGCAGTGTGGGCAGCAGGCGAGGGAGGGGATTCTGTTCTTCTGCTTCACTCTAGTGAGACCCTACCTACAGTCCAGCATCCAGCTCTGCACTCCTCAGCATAGGAATGACACCAGTATATTGGAGCAAGTCCAGAGAAAGCCACAAAGATGATTAGAGGGATGGAGCATCTCTGCTGTAACGAAAGGCTGAGAGAATTGCGATTATTCAGCCTGAAGATAAGATTCTGGGGAGATGTTTATTGTGGCTTTCCAATACCTAAAGAGACCTGTAAGTAATATGAGGACAAACTTTATAGCAGGGCCTTTTGCAAGAGGACAAGGGGGAATGGTTTTAAAAACTGAAGAACAATCAACTTAGGTTAGATATAAGAAAGAAGTTTGTTTAAAATCAGATGGTAAAACACTGGTACAGATTGCCCAGAGAAGTTGTGGATGTCCACCCTTGGAAACATTCGAGGTCAGGTTGCACTGGCTGACCTTTAAAAGGCCCCTTTCAGCTCAAACTATTCTATGACTGTATGAAGAATTTTTATACAATACATTTGCTGTAATCTACAAAGTTAACAACCATAATGCTACATTTTACTTTCAAGGAGGAGCACATAGCACTAGGTGATGACAGCCTGAGAGTATATTTATCAGTTTATAGATACAGGCCAGCAAAACAATAGTATTTTCTACAATTTTTCATTAAATACATGGAGTGTTTTGGAATTGTTCTTTCAGTGCTAGAATTCCTTTCTTGGCAACGAGGTCTTCCAGACAGACAAAGTTAGTCTTGTTTTTACACCTTTAGAAGATTCTCAAAGTTATTCTTTCTCATCTTATGATCTAAAGTAAGCTTTTATGAAATAATGGTAATTGAGAATTGTTTTCAAAGTGTTGCTTTCTTCCCAGCAAAAATGAAATCAGAAAACTGAAACCCCAAATTTAACATTCATGATTAAGCAGATAGATTTCATATACTAAGCACAACTGCCATTGGCACAGAAGTGTTCCATTCAGTAAAACCTCACCAAGTCTCATTCTCCTGTTGTGAGACTTGGCCTGATTAAATTAATGGTGCCCCAATTTAATGATGCTTCGTGTTTGGGGGTTTGTTTCATTCCTTTTAAGGGCCAATTCATACAAATGCTCACCTT
The DNA here is from genome assembly GCF_036417665.1 of Passer domesticus. NCBI lineage: Eukaryota > Metazoa > Chordata > Aves > Passeriformes > Passeridae > Passer > Passer domesticus. Next base: position 16,251,317 of record NC_087476.1, on the reverse strand, counting down.
CATGAAGCCCTCGCTTTTCAGCTTGTGAAGCTTGGAGGCAGCACTGTGGAGACGTTTTCTCTGAGAATTCAAAACTGAGTCCATCACCTGCCACCACGTGCGGCAATTCAAGAAAAAGGCCAAACCAACAATACAGGTCACTGTTATGAGAATAACGTTCACTGTCATGTTGGCTGACTCCACATTAAAAATCGCCAACAGGGCGATGGCAGAAACAACGCAAGACAAGATGAACAGGAAAATCACAAAGGATGGGAGGCAGCAAGTTTTCTTCCATTTCTTTTTACCTAGGAAACAGGTATTGCTGTTAGAATTAATGTACAAGGTAATGGCAGGTGAATGAAAAATCTATTAACTTGCATACTTCTCATAAAACACCAACTGGCACAAAAGCTTACTGCAGTGTTACCACCTAGTTACAAACCAGTGGAGAAAAAAAATCTACTATTTGCCAAAATTATTGGAAATTATGAAGCAGAGATATTCCTTTAATCTTTAGTTTATTTCCACCATTTCAAGAAATCCACACTGGATAGAAATGACAATTTTGTATCAGTGCTATCACCCCTTTTATGGCATCTCTTTGTAAAGTGTATTTATGTAAATAATTTGTAGGACAACAGTACAGGAACTACTCAGTTTTAAACTGGAACCTGGTACTTACATAATCTAATAGTAATGGTATCATTGAGGAACTAAACCCAAATTGCAAGCTGCAACCTGAGACCATCCTTTCTTGCATGCTAAAACACACACAAGTACTTCAAGTGGACTGATAAGAAATAAGCAAATACTGCAGTTGGAGCTTAGCACAGCTAAATCAGTGATCAAAGAAGCAGCATTTTCCAAAGCAACAGTCTCTGTCTTTAGGACCTGTAAGATCTAGTGGTACATTTAGAAGATTGTTATCTTCTGGACACATTTGCTGATAACAAAGAACAGAATAGCAATGATCTGAAGCAAAATTATGATAGCTAAACATCAGAATTTGAACTGCAGGGGGAAAATCATATTTTTAATATGCTAAATAGAAAGAATACTCAAGGTTTATATGTGGCCCATATTATTCTCTATACCAAGGCATGAGCTGCAAAGGTTTTTCACATTGCTGACACAAGTGACTCATAGGATTGTGCTGCAGGACAAAGCAACAGAAATGCATAATGACAGAAGTGAGAGGCAAAATATGAAGGGGAACAGCTCAGATATAATTAGATTCTAGACTGAAACAGAAATGTAAGTATCCTCTTTCTAGAAAGAGACAGAACTGGATTAGCGGGACACTTAAATATCATGAACAATGTCATGACAATTGAAAGAGGCATGTCTACAAGTTTACAGAAATAATAAAAATTAAGATACAGAAGGCTAAAAATAAACCTCTATGGAATTTCTGTGAACATCGAGAGGTAAGAAACCTATGGCCCTGGACCTGTAAACAACTCGAGAACAGGAGAGAATGTGCAAAATCATCAAATAGATAAAATAAATTTTAAAAATCAATTAGATATTTAGACAGAGCACAGAAAGGCAACAGAGCAAAGAATATAAGTGAATGTAAGATTACAAATGAAAGGGAGAAGGTCAGTACTGCAAATAATCACAAGAAGCCAGCACTACACTGCCATTCCCAAGATATCTTCAGGAGAAATTACAGCATCATGAAAGCTGTTTCACTGAGATTAAGGAGAGGAACTGCAGAACCTAACATGGAAAAAAGGGTGAAAAAATCCACACATCTCTTTCATAAAGAACACTTAGTGAATTTGAAAAAGAACAATGAGGAGTAAGTTGTGTTTAGCACACAGCTGAACATAGCAAACATAGTGTGTTTTTTCCAACCTCTGCAGGACAGAAGAGTCTAAACATTTCACTTTGTGAGAAGTGACAAATTCCTCAATTTGTACACAAAAAGAAATGAGAAGTAACTGACACATACTAAAATTAAAGTACAAATAAATCCTTGATTAATTTCAAGTTAAGTTCTAGTACTCCTTCACAATATCATACTGTACTCTGCAAATTTCTTTTTCTAGAAACCAAGAGATGAAACAGAATAAAAAAGCTTGTAGGATCAAGTGGGTACATTTCATCCCATATTACTAGTACTAATCACATCAATTTATAGGATTGGTCCAACATGTTCTACACATTTATTATTTCCAAGAATAAATAGTGGTTACTCATAAAAGCTCTAAATTAAATTCTAATAAACCAAACAAACCTTTCATAGAAATCCACAAAAACATACATTTCCCTTTATTGGATCAGACACATTGGCTTAATTGCTATGGAAGTATGCTGCATCTAAAAGGATGTAATATAAATATACATTTCCACTGACATTTCTGAAAACTATACTTCACAGGAGATACTCGTTTATTATATTAATAAAATCAAAATTAGCAAACAATATGGGGCATTTTTTCTCTTCCAAACAAAGAGTTTCCCCTTCTCTATGACTTTCTGCATGGCTACAACAATTTCTAAAAAGAGCTTATAATGCAAAACACAGAAGCCCTGGTAACAGTGCACTGAAATGGAATAACTGGAAATGTCATTCAGGTAAAAAAAAAAAATCCAACCTTGTGTATCTTCTGTCTTGAAAACTCGAAATAGCCTTGTTGCTAGGAAACCAAATTCCCTTTCACATGCATCAGAGAGGGTAGCAATCATCTCAGCCAGTGAAGTCTCTCCACCTACACTGGACAGTCTGTTGTAGTCTGTAAACAAAAATCTGAAAGAGAAAAAGCATGTATTTTGTGTACTTCAGAAAACTTCAAATATTTTAAGGCAACTAAAATGAAAGTCTTGCTGCATCTCTGTAGTAAAAAGTTTTTCCAAGTAATACAAAATGTAAAACACTTTAATTTTTTTAAAATCTATATGGAATTTAACTACTTCCCCATTTATCAACCTCCTCCTTGCCCCACTTCCTATTCTAAAACTTGATTTCTAAAACTTGAAAAGATAAAAACTGTCATATCACTAATAGTACCTCAGATGACAGTAAAAACATGAAAATATCTTTATGCTGTCAAACCATAATATTGACAAATATTTTCAAAACTGCATTCTGATCTATTTTCAAATATTTATAGAGAATTAGAAAAATACAGAAACACAAAATTACATAAAAGCACCATGAGGCTAAAAGAGAAGTCTTTAAGCAATAGAAGTAAATTAAATTTTCAAACACACAGCATAAATTTTCTTGTTTTCAGGTAAACGAGAAGCTTTAAACAGTCTCATGCTCTACTTACAGGGAGGAAAAAAACCCCTAGACCTTAACAGAAGTAATCAGTGGAACAAGCATTAAACATAGATAATACATAATAGACATAAATTCTTATTTTATCTGGTATGAATTTTCATTAGTGCAACAGCCAAACTCCCTAATTCTAAAAAGCACTTTCACCAACTTAGGTAGATATAATGTTCTCAAGAAAATCTTCTTTACACTGAAAAGTTTATTATTGTCTAGAGCTACTGTTTTTCTAACAGGAATCTCAATAACTTTTCATATGAAGCTAAACGTGCACATTAATACACACAGTTTGAGAAGTATCAGAGTGAGCCTGACTGATGTATTCAAAGTAAATGAATGAAATAACTAACCTGACAGGTAAAGCTTTAGTGGTTTGCTCTGGTAGTTCTGGTGGGTTCACAAACATGAGTTTGAGAAGCAACTCTAAATATCCAACATGTCTTGCCAATCTTGTACTTAACACCCAGGCCCAGTTCCATCTCTCCCCTTCTCTCCGGCCACCAAAGTAAATTACAGCTAAAATATTAAAAAGATTTTATGGTTTTAATTTAGTCAACATTGTCAGCTGAAAGAATCATGAGGTCTGAACAGATAAAGTATGGCGTTCTGTAAAAATGTTATGAACTTTTAGCAGTTAGGTTAAAAATGAGAATGGTAAGAGTAACACAATGAAATTAATGAACAAAATCCTTCTTTGTTCTCTCACAAATTACTCACAAAGCAAAAGATCCAAAGGGGTCTTATTGTCTACAAAACCATTTAGTATTTTTTATGAATGGCAAATGCATATCTACAAAGCAATATTTAATCCCAAAAATAGATAAAAACCTTCATAAATTCCATATATGACTTACTAAAGAAAATGTAGAGAACAGCTAATAAGCTGAGTGACACTGCTATTCCAAGCTTTGCGTCCACAGTGAAAGCAAGCAGTAAACCCAAACCCCCACACAGCAAGAGTGTGAGGAATACAACAAGCCAGGAGAACTGAAACAGAGGTTCAATCTGCTGTCCTGCAAAAGTCTTCATTTCATCTAAAACAAAAACACAAAGACCAGTTAACATATGAATTCACTAAAGAACAGATCATTTCTGAAAAGAACTTTTTCAGCAGACAGTATAACTTATCCTAATTAATGATCAAAAAAAAGACAATTATGCTTAAATTCTTATTCAAACATCAGTACAAAACCTTAAGTTCTCATCCATGCAATGAATGAAAATATTTAAATGCACAATACTCAGATTCCTTGCTGCAGATTTTCTACTTCTGAAAGCATATTAAAAGTCATGCAATCCTCCTGCAAAAGTGTAAAACATATTTTATGACTCTGAGAAAAATAAATCCACCGTATCTGTCAAAAAATCCCACCCAACCCCCAAAATCTCAATCACTGAAGCATGGACTATGTTCCTCAAATAGTCAGATGTAAGAGTACAATGTGAAGACTGTAGTATTAATTCTCTTTGTGGATTCTTATTTACTAAAACAGGAATTCCCAAAGGAACTTATTTTGGTTCTATGGAATAAGAAATAATAGATACACAATCCAAAATAAAAACAGGAATGAGGAACGGGAAGAAAACACTGAGGAAGTGCTTTAGAAATGTAAGAGCTCATCAGCGATAAATATCACAGTCAAAATATATACTCTTTTTGTTTATGACATGGAACAGGAGGTGAAAAAAATGACTGCAGTGATCCCATTTTGGCTAATAGAGAAATCACAGAAAGTAAGAAACACCAAGATTGTAGAACTATTTTGAATTATATTGAAGCATCTCAGAAAAACACCCTTTATAAGAAAATGCTAAAACTAAATAAGATGCCTATTTCTACCAGGAATAATATTGATTCATTTCATATACTGCATTTGCCTTCCTCTGTCATTTCAGAAAGTTCAAAAACCTCAAAATAAGAAATTATTTTGGAAAGGAAAGGGGAAGAAAACTAGATGCAAAGAACATACACTACAGAGATAAAATATTAATAGCCTGATAATTGTTCTTAAGCATTAAAAAGAAAAAGACACATAGGATGCACAGAAGAGGTCTGAACCTCATCTGACACACAAACAGGCCTAACAAGGCATATTTTGGCAGTCAGACTTTCTGCAGTTCCTAAAGGGTAGATTCACTGCTACAGGAAACTCACAGAAAAATAGATAGAAGCACTTAAAAGACTGTCTTGACATTGTATAAATTAACAAAGCAATCTATGGATGAACTGATCACAGTAAAATTTAAATCCTTTCATCACAGAAACAGAGACCAGATACAACATTACATGGACCAGCAACCCTCACAAAAACTAGTAACTCCAATGTGATACTTTTCATAGATAGATTGTAAGCACTGAAAAGACTAAATCGAGCTTTTACCTTCCAGTTTCTTAAGCAGGAAAGACTTTCCACTTCCCCACTGTGCATACAAGCCTACACAGATGGGTGGCTGCATGGTTGGTTCACTCAGAATATCAGCCAAAGCACTGCTGTACAGATCATAGCCCAGCATGTCACCGTCAGATTCAGTGGGAGACAAGTGTCCTGCAACAAAAACACTGTGCTACACAACTTTGCTCTAAGAAAGCTCTCCAGTATGACAATTGTCATACATAAATCATGCCATGTTCACCCATATTTGTACATATACTCCTGCCCTAAAACAGCTGTTGTTCTTTGTACATTTCTGTTCCAAGGAATTTTAAATCATCCACATGAATGATAGATAATTATCACAACTATTAAAGCCTACTACAAGACTCAAGATCCCAAACCACAGGAAGTCAAAAAGTAATTCCCACACAAGCAAGATCCAAATAAAAACAAAGTGACAAACAGAAGTCACGTAGTATCTAATACCTAAAGTCAAAAAAAAAGGTTATTTTACCTCTGCCAGGCTTTTAAGAGTGATGTGAGTTTTTCCCAACTGCTTATTTTTAAGCCTTCCTGTTAGGCGTAACATTAAAACATTAAAAGATCTGTAGTTGCCTTTCAATACATAATTGAATACACTGGATTGTCAATAGGTGAGTGATTAAAAAAAAAGAATACTTATACTTACTGGCACCAAATATCTGTGTTAAAATACTCTTCTGGTGGCTACAGTCAATATTGTAAGGGGTTTCTCCTGCCTTATTGGGTCTATAAAGCAATCGACCGTCTTTTGGGTTTCTTAAGAGTAATTCAGCAAGTTTACGGCTTCTTCCACGAATAGCAATGTGAAGTGGAGTATCTCCTTTCTGCAATTAAGTGAAAAGACAGTAATATCTAACATGAATTCCTAAGACTATAGACAGACTAAATGTTCAACACTGTTTCAGAAGCATTATTTCCTTGAAATACATCTTAGGGCACTTCCAAAAGCATCAGTGCCTTACAGTAAGCATTTCTGCCCTTGAAAAAGCATTACAAATGTTTCAGAGAAGAGATGTGAAAAAGCAGTTCTTAGAATGCTAAACCTCAGACACTGCCTTCTTTCTTAAATGCTTATTCATATCTTAAAGTTCATGAAAACTGTAGTCTCTGTGTAGAAACAAATGTCTACAGGCAAACTTAGAGACTTTTGGAACAACAGATAGTGCTTGTTAGAATTGTTTCAATGTCTGCTCAGACTTCCCCAAAAACTTCTCAGTAAAAGCTTTCTTATTGCATCAAATCAATATAATCACTTATTTGCCCTAAACAAGAAATTATAAAAGCAGCAAATATATGTTCCTGAATTTAAGAGGTCTGCAATCAAAGTAGGTAATGCATAAGAACCAATACATCAAGAAATACAGCAATAACCAGCTGTATTTGTTCTTGGCATCCTTTAGTTTCATGTCTATTAATCAAAAACTAACATTAGTGACAAATGACAACCATTCTCTATGCTCTTCTTAAAGTGTACTAAGAATTAGCTGTTTTATATGTTAAAGTTTTATTCCTCACCTGGATTTTTTTTCAAGTAATTAAGAGCACCTTAATACAAAACAAACCAAAACCCAACAATATAGTAGTGGTGGAAACAAATTTCCATTTAAGTGTTCCAATCTATTTAATTATTAAACATATGGGAGACTAAGCATTTAAGTCTTATTGTCTATTTAATTATTAACCATACGAGAAGCTCTCTTTCTGTATTAGCCTTGACAGCTCTCTCCAAAACCCTGCTGCAAAACTAAAATTATTAAATATACTATAGTAAAGACCAAATATTCTTTACCTTGTCTACAGCAGAGACCTTAGCTCCTTTATCCAGAAGAAGCTCTACTATTTCAATATTTCTCATCTTGGTTGCCTTTATAAGTGGTGTTTCTCCATCCTAAAATGGAAAAGAAGGATGAATGCAAAGATCTCCATATACTCAAAACCAGGAAAAAGAAACAGTGATTGGGTAACAAATTAAAACAAAAAATGTTAAGATAATTGAATGTGCTACTGTGCAAGCAACAACACTTTAGCACCTAGGTCTGTGAAAAAGTATCCCAGACCCAATTTTCTAGATTGATTAGAATCAAGGAACGAAATACATTTCTGTCAACAACAGTGTCAAATAAAGAAAGACAAAATCCAGATATAATACAAGATATTTGAAAATATTTCAATGCTGTGCCAACTACTTCTCTTATTTTTTTCCTTACTGCTGCACATTCCTGAACTCAGGCCTAGTAATATCAGAGATCTCTTTCCTCAGTTTCCAGTAGCACTTACTCTTTACTTCTTATTGCTGGTCATGTCAAGGATGCTGAGGTAAAGAATCCACATGCTCCCTGCTATCCCTGTTTGCTATTTAACAGCAAATCATATTTATCAACACAGGGAACATTACTATTGCTGAGAAGCCTTATTTCACAAAAAAAAATTAACAGTGTTCAAGGTACCAACACTTCACAAAAACTGAATGTGGTATGATCTTCACATCACACAAGAACTGAGAAAAAAACTGATATTAAAAAAAGCAATTCAATTAAAATTCTAATTGTTACCTTGGTACATGTCTCAGTATCAGGGTTGCATTGCAAGATATCTCTCACCATTGTAGCATTTCCTTTCTCAACTGCCCAATATAAAGCAGTTTTATTATCCTAAAAATAAAAGAAGAGTATTAAACACTAATAGTACTTTAATTTGAACAGTATTTAAAGTATAATTATATTGAAAATTGCAATAATACAGCAATTTTTAGCACAGCAGAAGGCAAAGGTCAACAAATAAAATTGGCACAGCTGAAGAATTTAGAGGGTAGGATGCAAATTTGGCTAAGGAATATATATCCATTTTGAAAACCTTTGTGAAATATGTTAAGAGCTTTAACAATCCAAGTAGACTTAACCTATCTTGAAAAAGTTTCCGAAACTACATGAAGGTATTCAGTTCTAACTCAAATATACAAATTATCTAATGAAATAAACCAACTTTTTTTCAGAGGTCCTGGAAGCTAGGAAGCTATAAAAGCAGATGGACAAGAAAGTCAACACAAAGTACCAGAATGCTGATCAGCCAGACATTTTATCAGTAAACCTGGGGGAAGGTTCATAGCCACAAATCTGCTTCTGTCATCTGTTTTTCCTCCCAGTGATGTGTGGATGCGTGCTACCCGAAGTCTTCACATATGGGAAGACTTTCACAATCTTTCTGTAGACTAGTGACTGCATCATGACTCTTTCTGTTTGATGCATATTTGTGTAGAGACATTTAAGAACAGCCTCTGAACACACAGCTGCTTCTAAGCAGGAATGTCAAAGTGCCCCTTGCAGCCTTCTACCTTGCCTGCTTCTTTCATTTGCAGCTCTTTCTCTTCCACTCACGGGCTTCACAGCAAACTGAGTTAAAAACCTTTCTCAACAGTTTAACAAGCCCAGTCACTAAGAATTCTTTCCTCTCCAATCACTTGAGTTTCATCTTCTCTGTCCTTCAGTGAGCTTCAGACATCAGCCTGAGCTGTACATCAGCTACACAGCCAGGTGCTCCCAGCTGGGTCCTTCCCCCTCCTAGAAGAGCTGAGGAAAACCCTACCTGAGCCCTCACCTGCCCTAACACCCACTCTCAATGGCCTTTCAGTCCTGTTTTATCTGCTGAAGGTATCTGCCAGCTAGTGACCACATGAATGAATGATCGGCAAGGAACACTGCTGCTGGAAGGCTGCTCAAGACTCAGCAATATTTCTGAAACATCACAAATTTGAGCAGTCAACACATCTCCCCAGAACAGGCCAGCAGGCAGGTTCTACACTGCCAAGCAGCAGGGAATTTGCTCCCAGCAGGAAGTAACACTCATCTCCAATTTTGATACCGCTGGACCTAAACTATGATCTGAAGTGCAGAGCTAAAATGTTGCTCTGCTGGTACTGACTCCTGCTGTGCCTCCTGCTGTGCCACAGAGCATTCTCTAGATAACCACTGCAAATTGCACTCAAGCAGCCTCACACTGCCAGAAGTCACAAGCTCCCCTGCTACCAAAGGTGCTGCATCCTCCGGCTGTTTCTGTATTGCTTCAGTCACAGCGAGATGTTCTAAAGCTTCAGATTTTAAACCCACGTCACAGCCAGAAGCTGAGACACAGGGGTTGCCAATGTCAGGTTAGAGGAAGAGATTCAAATGCTACTTTTTCTTGAGAATAAAAACCTGTTGGCTTCTCAGAGACACTCTGCAGCAGCAGCAGGCACTGAACTTTTGCAGCTCTCAGTGACTGGTTAGTTTTGGGTACCAACTTGGCAGAACCCAGGTGCCAACAAAGCAGAGTGATTTGAACAGCTTCAAGCAAAAGAAAGCAAGTTGAATGTAACAAACACAAGTACCATGCTGAATGAGAGAGCTTTCAGTAGAAGAGTAAAACTAATACCTTAATCAAAGGACAAAAAACAAAGAAGGGGTTGGTAGAAAACATGGAAATCACTAACAGTGTTTAACAGAATGCAACACAGAAAATTGGTCAAGATAAGAACCAACCAAACACAGTGACAGAATTGCTCTGGCAATAGATATTATCTCTGGTGCATTACATTTCATTAATATTCTATTTAAAATATGATTAAAATCATTATATTAAGTGTCTTTTAAAGTATGTCATTATTCTAAATCTGTTCAGTAGTGCAGATGAAGTTCAGTTTACATCTTTTGCTTTTCAACCATTATACAATTAAATTAAAAAACTGTGCTTAACAAGCCATTACAATTACATGTATTTTAAATCTTAAAACTTGCACAGCAACATCTGTATTTTACTCTTTGATGGAATTTGAATTTCTTACAGAGTAGACAGAGCAAACTTTAAAGCCCTGTTTTCAGGAAAACAGTATAATGATTTGGTAGAGATTCACATCCTATTGAAGAAGTATTCTAACATTTACACTGCTGAACTTACCTGACCTCTGATATCTATATCAGCATATTTATGGAGCAGAGCCCTCACAATTTCAACATGACCACCTCTAACAGCCCCAATCAACACTGTATCTCCACTCTAAAAAAAAATTGTGAAAGAATATTGAACATGAATTAACATTATTTACCAACAAGAAATGCAATAGAGAATGAATTATAGCTTCCAAATATGCACTATGCCTATTTACATTAAGAAATCTCCACTCATTTTAAAAAAGAAAGATACAGAAAACAGAACTATTTCGGAAAAAATTGGTATAATAGAAAAAATTCTTGACTTTTTTTTTAATTGTTCAGGAAAGCAAATACTCCATAAATAGGTCTAGCTTAAACTACTATCTTAAAAACCCAGCATAAATTAATAATAAATATGAAAAAAGCCAAACAGGGAGACCAAACACTCATAGTAATAACCTACTTACAATCAAACAAGATTGTCTGTCTCTCTGAGATGTTTCATAGCTGACAAAAGCTCCTCAAGAATTTTAAATAAATTTATGCCTTTATTTTTCTGCAGATTTGACTGCTATCTTGCTCACATACTATGCTATTATAAAGAAAAAAGCAAAAGGCTAATTTCATCTCAGATCAAAATAAAAAAAAATTGTTGTGGCAAATGGAGTTGTATATACATAAAACAAAGTTACAGTTGTGCTTAAGGCTTCTGATTTTAACACACTACAGGACATGTCAGAATTTCAAAAATTGGTTTATATTCCTGAAACTTCCTAGTACTCCTTTTAGGATGAAATCAAAAAAATAAATAAAAGCATAGCAAAATCACAGGTGTGGAACTCAGAGAACTCAGCAGTAGGAAATGCTCCATTAATCAGTCATTACATACTTGGCTGCAAACCAAGAAATTTTCTTTATCAAAACCTACTCTAGCATCTGGAACTAAGAGCACTCATTGTTAGGTGTATTTTTGGAATGCAGTCAGCTGTGCTGAAAGCTGTAATTTCTCCTTCCTGAAAGCACAGAAATGCAGATCGTTGTAGAACATAGTGGCAAAAGAGGTGCTAAGAGGCACTGCAATGTATTTTCTTAAATATTTTAAGTCTGCTTTTGTATGTGCCCTGAGGTAAAATTTGTTGTGACATGACTGTAGGTCAGTAGACTGCCATCTAAGAAATGCACTGACACTTGAAATACAGGAAAATGCATCCAAAATTATTTTAAATTTATGAAACAAATATTAGAAAGCTTTCCTCTATTCTCTGCAACTCCAAGCAATCCAACTTATGCAGCATCAAAAACATATTACCCCTCTGAACTAAGTCACTGACCCTGACAGAGACATCTAAGTTCAGGTATCTGACCAACGACAGCCTCGAGGCTGCAGTGCTTGACCTGTCTCTCACACTTCAGAAACACCTTCCTGTCAAAAGGGCACTGCAGAGAGTCCAAAGCACCCGTGTAAATAACCAAATAAAACCCTGAGCTGCCAGCAAGCACATTCACACTGTGGGCACTGCTCATGTCACATCTCTACTGAGTAATGCACTAATGGTCAGGCAGCCAGCATTACATTTACATCTCTTAACTCAAAGCTGAAGTCTCCCTCTCATATATGCAAGTTTTCTAGTAAAAAGTTTCATTGTAAAAGATAAAGGTACATGCTGGATACATTCTTTTTCACAGAATCCACGGATTACAGTTTTGGCAGCACTACCCCACCCCAAACCTACAGATTAGTTCAGTATTAGTCTTATGTTACAGACATGTCAGATTCCCTCTGTTCTCAATTCAAGCATCTCAAAGAAAAAGAGTAGTTTCAGGAGTTTATCCTTTACCTTCACATGGCAACATTTAGCACTTAACGTACTTATAAAAGAGCAATACACAAAAACACCCCTAGATGGCAGAAAAATTAGAAAGCCAGAAAAATCACATATTTACAAATCTGCATACACTGGTATTTAAACATAAACTATATATATATTTGTAAAATGACAATTATGATGAAAATTGACTCACTCTGTCAGGAATGTTCACGTAAGTCCCAGCATCAAGAAGATCCTGCACAATTTCAGTATGTCCCTCCTTTGATGCAATCATCAAAGCTGTATTTCCATCTTTATCTGTTAGGTTTACATTTGGGTTCCTTTTCAGTATTTCTTTTACTGAGTCAGTATAGCCACCCTTCACTGCTACAATAAGTGCAGTCATGGAATTCTTTAAATAAAACGGAAAGATTTTATTGTACAGTGGATATAGCAATCATCATTATATCAGCAGTTCAAATAAGAGAACACTCACTGACATCACTCTCTTAATCACCCAAATGCTACTTCAGTTTTGTGTTTTAAAAGTGCACCAAAAACAGGCTTTTTAAAAACAAAGAAATAAACTAAGAGCAATAGTAAAGAAAACTTTAAATGCAAAAAGTAAAGTTCAGATCAGTTTATTCTATCTCCTAAATGCCACACATTGCAAATTTTCTTGTCACATGGGAACATAATATTATCAAAGCACCCAGGTTTACCAATGCTGTTCAAAAAGAGGACTTTTGAAGAACTTCACAAATAATCATATGAATACCAAAAGTTTTCCTAATCTTCCACTAAATGTACTTTGCTTTTGTTTTGACAAGCAATTTAAATGTAATCGGTTTTACTTAAAGCCAATATGCAGCTGAAACTTCTGAAAAAAATTCAATTTCTGAAAAGTTGCAGTCACCATTATTATTTTCAAAAGATGATTTATGTTTGATTTATTTTTCAAATGAGGAATAAGATATTTGATGTATCAGGCATGGATACTGAATGAATTTTGTTAGCATTAACCTCCAGATAACAATTAATTACTAGATAAATTGATTTATGGCAATTAAAATTAAAACTTAACGTAGCAGTGTGTATGTACTCTCAATACAACTCCCTAGTTACATCATAGTTTTCTTAAAAGGCACAAAGAAATTTCAGTAACTCTCACACGCAGTCAGCAAATAGCTGAAAATATAGCTGAAAAACTCCAACACCAACATTTCATCTTGTCTCATGTATTTCTTGGTATTTGTTTTATTAAAAAACCCAAACAGGACACACAGATGTACTTGTCACTGGAAAATGCAGTTACTTACAGCTCCTTCTTGGTCAACATCAGCTCCCATCTGCAGCAGGTATTTCACACACTCCAAATGCCCCTTCCTTGCTGCCCAAACCAGTGGGGTGGTTCCATACTGAAAAAACATTCATAACATTTTATCATATTGCTTTCTGTATTTAGTATCCCATACAATCTAGTATTTATCCTATGATTTATTGCTTTAGTTTTTACAAAAATATAATTTGGTCTTGCGAATTAACACAAGCATTTGAAAAGCCACTTCCATTTTTCTTTTGTAGACAGCTGTAAGAATTATTTTTCTATACAACCTAGGATAGCAAGGTTGCCAATAGCTCTGAACACAGAAATATGTTCACAACCATCTTGAGCATACTATGGAAAAATCTTTTTCAAGCATAACACCTTAGTCTAGCATGCTTCCTCTAATCTCATGGTTAAAATATAACAGCAAGTGTTTTTCTAATCAAGAACTCATAGATTTCCTTTCACAAGAAATTCATCAAACATTACAGGAATTAAATATTATATAGGTATAACTTACTTTGTCAGAGCAGTTCACTTTAGCTCCATGCTGCAGTAAGAGATGGACTATATCTGAGTGGCCACGTCCTGCTGCCCAAATGATTGGATAAACACTGTATTGCTTAGAATTAAAAAAAAAAAAAATAGTCTTATGCATTTTCATTATTTTACATCAACAAAACAAGTCTCAAGAGAAGTTAAACACATAGAAAAATGAATATACAGAAATAAATCGAAGTACATTACCAATAATAGTTATCTAGTACATTACCTAGATGATATCTAGGAAGATGTCCACTGTTTTGAACCAGTTTTGCTTTATAACGCTTTAAACAAGGTTTGTAAATTCACACCCTTGTCTTAATAGGAACAGTTGTAAGGCAGAAAGGAAGCCATAGGCAGCCGTGTAATACCCCTAAGTAATGAGGACTACAGAGGAGTTGTGCCATGCACACAGACACTGCATATATAAACATGAGAAAATCAATCATCACAAAGGTTGTTCTGGCCACTGGGGTTCTACCTTCACTGTTCATTGTCTCAAAGTGCAGAGAACTGTCAGTATAAAGAAATTGTTCAGTGCCTACACTTTTGTAGAAAATGCTTACAAATGAACTAAATCTCAAAATCTTAGGTTTTTTAAATTCTCCAATATGAATGATATATGTTCATATAATCTAAATTATTATGGAACAATTAAAGCAAATTATGGTTTCTACATTGCACACATTAGTTACTCCATTAACTTCTAGAGATGCAGAAAAATGACAGTTGTTACATAAGTAACATTAGATACACTACTTATCTTTTCCATGAATTCCTCTCCTGATAATTTGAATCTCAGTATGAGCTATACACTCATTTGCTTCAATTAAAAAAATTCAAAATTATTAAAAAAGCCAGTGGCACTCACACAGATTATTAAAGTAAGCTCATTATAAAGGACAGTAAAAAATGTCATACTGCAAAAAAATACAAAATATTTGATCAAGATAATGAGATGAGTGTACAATTCAGGACTTCAAACACTTGGGAGAAGGAGATGTTTAAACTAAAACTTACCATGCCTGTGATGTTTGGATTTGCTCCTTTCTCAAGCAGCAGTTTAGCCACTTCAGTACGGCCTTTGTATGATGCCCACATCAGGGCAGTCCATCCTCCCTAGCAAACAGAATTGTAAAAACTGAAAAATACATAGAAATATAACTAATGACTTTTATTTCATTTTGTATTTGTCCCAAAACTATTCTGCAAATTCAAAATATAGTAAGGACTGACCACACAATGTTGTAATCCTATTTATTCAGAATAAATAATAAGCTCCTGCATGGAAGTACCAATTTCCTGTTATATGCACAACCTGGGAAAACATCATGTTCTTAATGTTGCTGAACACTGAATTCAGATTTCAAATGCATACAAATCCAACCACTGGATTAAAAAAAAAAAAACAAAACCAAAAAAACCCAATAAACACATAAATATCTTAAAACAAAGTCTAGATTGCAAATCAATTAACATGCGAAGTTTACTTTTGATTTTTGTAGCAGGGAGTAATAAGAGCAATTAATTTCAAACTACACTGGTGTGCTCATTTAAGTTCGTAAGCTAGGAGACAATGAGGTTTCACTGCCTAAGGCATTTGATAGGTCAGGTAAACAAATATAATTTTTAAATAACAGTATGCCTCCAATAACTGTAAGCACAGTTTTTATTTATTTCTTTATAATACACTTTTGGAGATGTGAAAGATCCCTCTGATTGGCAGAGGTGTAGAAATCAAGCACTTGGCCATGCGAATGTGCTTAATGTTAACCAAAACATCTTGGTTAGTGAACATGCTTCAGCTTTCAGACAGAGTGCAACTTCAATTAAAGGAAGCACTTGAACTCATCCCTAGTGGTTTTTCACATTTTAACTTAAGCAGAACAAAATTAGCCCTTACAGATACCTACTTCCATCTTCTGTCAATGGGGACAGTTGACATCTTCTGTCAATGGCTCTTCAGGGCCAGCTAACCTCACACTCATGTCAGCAGCTTTTATAACTCTTTAGATGAGCTGGACTGTAGTGTCCACTTTCCCAGAGTAAAAGTCTCCAACTCACAGAACTGTTTTTCTATTTTATTTTTACACTAAGCCAACACATACCAAATCCCGATGCTCCAAACTGACATTATAATTGAGTAGCTCTGCTACGATAGCTGCATGTCCTTCTTTAGCTGCTGAAATAAGAGCTGTCCAGTTATCCTAGAAGAAAAGGAAAAAATATTATAAAGTAATATTCAATATTTCAATACAAGTAACCTCGTTTTCCAAATGTTCAATCCACAACAGGAAATACATACAGAAGCCCTTAAAATAGTTGTCCTTTAAAAAAATAAGAATAGTACTAATAAACTCACAGTGTGCCAGTTACACACGTGGAAATACAGAACAACTACTCCAAATCTCCCCTCCAGTTATGTCTTCTCCTACCCAATATCTAGCCCTTTCCACTCCTCAGTTCACTGCAGGTTATCTTAATAAATATATGGAGGAAGCAGCACATACAAAGGATTAGAAAATGAGGTCAAAGTATTGAAAACTGCTGAGAGGGAACCAAGACCACAGAAAACAGTGGCATTAAGTCTCCACATATAGTGTGTGACAGCACTCAAGGGACTGATATGCAGGGTAATCCAGACCACAGCTTTTCACACTTCTGATCACTTCAGGAAGATGTATTTCCCCTTGCATTATGCTTATTTCCCTCTCACTGCTCAAAGCTCATCCAGGTGTGGATTGATTCTTTATATGCTACACACTTGTAAAATATAGCAACAGTTTATAAGGTAGCTGTTCTTCCTAGAAGTATAGAAATTGTGGCATTTACTGCAACTGTAATAAAATGTCTCATAACAATAGACACTTGGTTGGTTGGTAGGTTTTGGTTGATTTGGATTTTTTAGGTAACAGATTCCACAGAAGACCTTTCCTGGATCTCCATGCTGCTACACTTAAACTAAGTGCAGAAGTAAAAAAAACAAGTGATATCCTTTTCCTGGTTATCACTCCTCACTGGAATAAACAGATCTTTCAAAACTTTCTAACAATATCTCTGTTCTATTCACCCCTTTTGAGCATCTTTCATCTGGAGTCAACCTCTTTTGCTGAGGCACAAAGACAATTCACAAATGTGAAACCCCTCTGCCACTGTTCTGAAATAAACCTTTAAACTAAATTCTCTCTAGGTATTTACTGGAAAAACATCAAAACCAAATTAAAGAACACCAAACAAATAAAAATTCAAACCACTGACATTCCTCAACAACACTGAGATCAGCAAAATCACTTGGACCTCATCTTTGATGCTGTATTTCTCTATTCTACTTTCCCAGAAGAAACACCAGCAAATGCAGCAGAGATCAAGATGTTTAAAGCATCGGAGGAATATCCCTGCTCTTCATGAGGGCCAGAGAAATACAAGACCTAAGCAATTTTGTATAAAATGTCTCTTATATGTCATCATTTTCCACCTGCTTTTTCCCACCCCCAAGCTCAACACTAACCTAAATTCCCTCTCTTCACCTGCCTCTTGAAAGTTCTTGTTCTTTCACTGTTAGGTGCCATCCCATAAAACACTAATACTTACTGCATCTTCCAAGTTGCAATTAGCTCCCTTCTTGAGAAGCTCCTGGACAATTTCTAAATTGCCTTGCTCAGCAGCCAACATAAGTGGAGTCTGGCCATTCTGAAATCAAAGTGACAGGAAAATAGATGCACTGGGAAATGATGACAATGACACACATACCCACACAATAAAACCTAGAAACTACAGAGCAACATTGTTTCCATTTTTAATTGCCACTGAGAAGTAGCAAGAAGGAGTGGTGGTGAAACCACATGGCATACTTGCAATAAAAATGGAGAATATCCTGTCCATGGGAGATTATCAAATAAACACAAAAAATCCCTAACATTTCAGACATTAAAAAGGGCTACTAAAAGGAAAAAAGTTACATTATTAAATATGTACCTTTTTGAATGATCTCCTCGCTGAAGACATCTCTACAACTTGGAATAACTCATTCACATTGTAAAAAAATTAATAAAGAAATATATCTACCTTAAAAACCACAACAGAGATTAAAACATGCACACTGATTCAGAGGAACAGTTGCTAAAACCTCGCAAAAAATAGTCAGGTTATATACCCCACTTTTATCTCACAGCACAGGAAATACAGACATCACTCCTGTCCTCTGCAACACAGGTTCTTAGCAGACAGTCTCATCTCAGGGAAGATGAAAGAAAGAAAATCCGGTTTATTTGCCTTCAGAAGTATTTTTAAAGTCAGTTAGAATCTGTCACTCTTCCATCAGCCTACTTTTTTGTCAGCAAATTTTTGAGATGTAATTGTTCTGTATGCTGAAAAGTAAAACTTGCTAAATTTTACAGTAAATTTATTAATTACAAGTTTAAAAATTAAGAGTTTTCCTGACCTTGTTTCTGTTTTTTCTCTCCACCATATAGAAAACTCAAATTAACTAGTTTTTTAATAATGCAAATGCTACATGTTAGGAGCTATATACCAGCAGTTGCCCTGGAAAGAATAAAAATCAATGCAGAATCACAATCCAGTAATACCACTAATCTCCATAATTGAAACTATTAACACACGATTACTAAAGATACTTGATGACTCTTTCTGCTCTTTACACACACAAAATCACAGAAATGCATGGATTCTTTCAAAAATGCTTTCTGGCCCATCAGCTGTTCCTTATGTAATTATATTTTAAGGTAATTTTTCACAAAGAAAAATTATGCCCTCATGTAAGTTTATGTTATAACTGCACATTGTATACATTCAAAAGGACACCATTGCTTTTAGATCCTAAATTATATTTTGTATCAACAAGAAGTAGTTTTAGGTCTGGTCATTAAAAAAAAGGAATTAAAATGTTCAAAAAAATCAAGAGAAAATAAGATGCTACTTTTTAGAAAAGAACAGCTGTCTTTGGAGGAGAAAACAGAAATCCTGACTGACCACTCTTCCTTCTGTGACAACATCATTGGTCAGTGCAGGCAGAGCTGAGACATTGTTTATGCCATATCTAGCAAGGATTTCAACACTGTCTCCCACAACAACACTTAATGAAGAACAAGCTAGACACATGGATAGTGAGGTGGACTGAAAGTGGCTGCAGTGCTGAGCTCAGAGCACTGGGATCAGCAGTACAAAGTCCAGCTGGAGGCCAGTCACCAGGGAATCAATAGTGGGATCCCATTTAACCCTTTCATGAAGGACTGGGGCAATGGCACAGAGTGCACCCGCAGCACCTTGGCAGCCTGGACAAAGCTGGGAGGGGCAGAGAGCAGCTTGTGCTGTCATGCAGAGGGCACTGACAGGCTGGGCAGACAGAACCTTACTGCCCTGAGTACTGGTGTCTGGTTGGGATGTCCAGAGGGAACTGCACTGAATCTTTGTGAAGAGAGGCTGGGACTGTCCTGCACCAGACACAAGCAATTCCAGCTGGCTCCAGCCAACCCACCTCAGGACACAGGACTAGGTAATTTCCCAGGATTCCTTCCAAGCAGTGCTTGGAACCCCCTATTTTAGCCTGACCATTCTTCTCACCTCCTCAACAGTTACTATTGCTATCACTCTGATTGTCTTCCACAAGTGGGTAACACAAAAAGATAATACATTCCAAATAAAAGTATGTCTGGATAAGAAAAGGCTATGGATGGTAAAATTATTCCCTTCTGTAAGAAGTGTCATACAGCTGCAGACTGGCTTTAGTTTTCTGAAACAGATGTAAAATTTTCTTTAGGGGTACTGAAAACATCCTTCTCTTTTTGTTAGAAGACTCCCAAATGTAAGTATAATGTTATAAGGTTTTAGCAACCATCACAAAGATTTCACCAATACAGAAACAAAAGACAATTATTGTATCTGTGACCTCCAGATTAATTCTCAAAAGTTGTCCAAGAATCTAGACACTCCACAACAACTAAAAGCTCATATTTCTCTCACACATCAAGTACTGTCTATCTGTACATCACAGCTCAGTGTAAGTGCTGGAATAACCAAATTATAAAGGAGCACATCTGCATCTTTTTGGGGAAACCAATTAGTAGCATCACTTCACAGGTCAGCAGTCTCGCAACCCGTGAGAGAACAGAAGACTCAGAATTAAACATTCAGAAGCTCCTTTAGTACCAAGAGCAGAAAGAAAGGCACATCAAGGGAAAGTGGAGGCTGTTAGGATCAAACTGCATCACACAAAGCAAGCATCTATCATTAGTTGTTAATTCATGTGTCTGGTATGAGAGAGAAAAAATCTCACAAGCAGAAGGATGTGCAGAGAAAAGGCAGAGAGGCTGAGACTTGCTCCACTTAACTGAAACTGGTGGTGTTAATGCAATAAAACTGTTCATACACAAACTGACTGGGACATCCCAGCTTTTCTGGCAACTGACCACAGTGGAGATACAAAGGGTTGGTAACAATGTGGGTGATCCGACCAAGTCACAAGTCACTGCAGCCTGGGAGGTCCTGGCATTAGCAAACCTTAGCTTGCCAGCAATCTTTTTAGATCTCCAAAGGCACTCTCCTTTTGGTATTTTCCTTTAACCCAAGAAGAAAAGATGTCTTGGCAGGTCCAAAAATGGAAACTGAACAGCACTCAAAGCCACTGATTTCCAAGGAAGAGCTATCATTTAAACAAAAATCCTCTTATTATACATACAGAGCATGCCCGCAAGGGGTCTGAAACTGATGCAAACCACACGTCTGACTGCAGAAATTACCTCCTCCAATGAAACAGATAAGAAGACTGAAAACAATAGGTATCAGGGAAATGATCTCTGCAAAAAAGGCAGCTAATGAAACCCAGAACTACATTTAGTCCCACCAAAAAGTGAAGAAAAATTTAGAAAAGAAGGTGAAGGCAGTGACACTTGATAAAATCAATACGATCTGTCTGATTTCGGCCATGTTGCTGAAAGGAACTGCCAGCAGAGGAAACAGACATTCCCCTTCTCAGATATGCTACATGCCAGGTGGTGAGGTTCATGTGTATGCTCTGAAACTTAAAAATTCTCCCATCTGAAATGCCTCAGCATATGTGCACACACAGCATGGAACGAATGTGCCAACAATGAAAGAAAACTGTCTTAACTGAAACCAGATCTAACAATGACAGTAAGGCTAAATTCTGTACATTGTTTTCACACTTGCATGATGCTTTTTGGGTTTGAGTAACATACACTATTGGACTTCTTTCCAAAAAAATATTCTTTCCATCTTATGCAGATTTGAAATATTATCAAAAAAACAGATTCTGAATAACTGCCATATATACTCCCTATTGTGTATCACAACTTTTGTGTACTCCTGGTAAACTCTAGACTTGCTTCTTGGATACCTATTTTTCCACTAGATGAGCATATGCTCATCTAAGCTGCAATACAAGCTCTTAATTTGGATTGTATAGCAAAGCATCTCTTGACTGAAAACCATGATGTGAGGCAAGGGTTATCATCATACCAGGTTTCACCACAACATGAACAGGGCATATGCAGCTGGATCTGTGAGCTAGGAAACAATTCTTAGCCAGAGAAATACAGGTATGAACTCCATTCACAGAGTAAGGATAGAGCTGCATTTTCCAGCTCAGAACACTCTAGAAAGCAGATACTATGAAAGATGCTTGAGGAGCTGTCAGAGACTAAACATGCAGTGTTTAGGTTATGCATAGGTAAGCAATCACTTCAAAACAAAACTGAAATTTGTATATTAAATAACCAGTGTGATCTCACTGATTATTCATTCTATAGTTAATAAACAGCAACGTGAAACTGACCTTTTCAAAAATCATCTTACCTCATTTCTCTCATCAACATCCCTGCATTTCTCAAGAAGTGCTTTCAGAGCAGGAACATTTCCTTCTTCTACGTAGGTCAACAGACTCTGACTCATCAGACTCGCCATCTTCACACACTATTTAAAGGGCTTCTAGATAACAAAGCTTGCCTGTATTTCAGGAAAGAAAAAAAACAACAAAGCATAAGTAACAGCTATGACATTTGACATTAGAAAGCAGGAATTGCATATGCTAATAAGTTATTGGCTGGGTACAAACACCTGCCATTCTCTTCAACAAAACACTTTGGAGATGTGCATTAAAAGGCACTACGTTTCCATGAAAACTCTTAACTCTCTCTAATTCATAGAAAATTACAGAAATTATTCTACCTGTTTTGTGCTGTCTAAATAAATATTTTGAATGGAATGCACATAAGTATATACAACATTATAGGAATATCTGTTTATGCTACATACTTTATATATACTATTTAAATATAATTCTTATCCTTGATGTGTGTAAGCAGAGCATTGAGACTAATCAGCATTACAAAATACAGTGATGCTATCTAATCTGCAGCCATATGGAACTCTGAGAAACACGACTTACTAATCAGTTATCACCAACTTTATGCAGACATGACTGCATGTGATGGCACATTGTTAACTCAAGAGTCAAATGTAACACTGCTTCTGTTAACTGATTATGTTTTTAACTTCTAATATGCAAGACAGCAAAGGTTTTTCTTTCTTAAGGCAGACCACTAAGAACCATTTCAGACTTCCTAAAAAGCTGTGCCCAGTAAGTTCACAGCACCAGTAGTACTACTGTGCCAAATTTACACACACACAGGGACAGAAGCTGAGTCAAAATTTAAGTTTCACTGGAGGCAGAAGAGGTCATGGGGCTCCACCATCCTTACATACCTTTCTCCTCACCAGTGGCTGACATGATCATGCTCTCTGCCTTTTTCTTCTAACAGCAGAGGAAAACCTCCAGTTTAGTGTTAGCTAAAGCCCACTGCTTAGGCTATTCTCTCCCAGGGAGAAGCCATAGACTAGTGGATTCCCAGGAAAATATTCTTACTTTTATTTTCAAATCAAAGCAGACAATGAATTTTTCTGTGCTTCCAACTGAAGTGGGAAAAAAGAGATGAGAGGAATCCAGCAAGAACTTCCATGTGCTTAGCACAGAGAAGTAAGTTTAGATTTGAAGATTTAAATCAAATAATCCAGCTCTACCTTAAACTGCTTACACAGTCTGCAACACCATCCTTTCTCCTTTACCAAGGAAGGATATATAGTCATACACACTGTTGTGAAGGTATGTTAGATACTACCTGAGCTCACCTACAGCACTGCAGCCATCAGATGACTCACACACAGAAAGGCCTTGTTCAAAATAAGGCCAGTTAATACCTCACATGCAAATGAAATGCACATGCAAATGAAATTCAAGTGCACATGAATGCCCAGTGACAAAAGAAACTACAGACACCGTTTAAAACCCACACCTAAAACCAGTATAGATTTGATACATAAAGCCCAGCAGCAGTTTTCCTAGGCACTGCCCAAGCAGCCAGTCTGTCCCACAAGAAAGCTATAAATAAACTAAGAGCACAAAAGGTCTGCCACATTTACCATACAGTTAAATTACCATCAAAGGGGGTGAGCAGCACAACAGTGGTGTTATTATTTTTGTCTCCATTTTTTTCAGTAGGAGGAAGAGCCAATTGAGAGGTTGCAAACTTAAAAACAGAAAACCCACTAATCCACACAAAATACGAAAGGTTTGAAAAGAAATGGCAATTTTACTGACTCAGTGTGGACACACTGGCTCCTACTGCCATTTCAGACACTAAAAATACCAGGAAAGTTAGCATCTTGCCTGGCATCCAGCTGCCAGCCCAGGACAGCCCACCTCCCTTACAGCCTACAGCAGCATCTTACAGCCTTAGGCAGGTGTCTCAGATATTCTCAGGCACCTAAAATGACATTAGATATTCACATACACCTGTATTCCTCCCATTATTTTTTACATATGACAACAGAAATCCATGAAATGTGGTTTGCTGCTAGCTCCACTGCCACCACAGGCATTTTTTGCTTTTCCTGTGTTATCTCCCAGCTTCTCTCCTGTAGTTTTACCTTCAATCCCCATGCTATTTTCCATACCAAATATTAAATTTGAAAATTGTATTAAGAAAATCCCCAAAGCATGACTAAAAATGTCTCACCAAATGATTTACACTCTGCAGTTGCTATCCAAACTTCACCAATTAATTCTTCGCTAGTGTGAAAAGAAAGAAAGTATTCAGCATTGCTTTTTCCTCAAAGTAAGATTCTTCCCTTGATGTTCCCTATGGGCATACTTCCAAAAGGCAGAGTTAGCCCTGCTGCACTGTAGATAAGCATCCTGCTTCAGAAATCCCAGCTGGGGACTGCAGCTTCTGCCTCCATGCAGAGCTGAATCCTTAGGGACAGCTTAAACCTCTGACTAAGAGCAAAACACCTGATGTCAGTGAACACATCCAGAGATGTGTTTATAAACTCCATGTTAATATTACCTTCATAAATAATAAAAGATTTGTACCAGTGAAACAGGTCCAAAAATATTAATATTTCTTGTCCCCTATGCTTCACTGTCACAAAACATCCCCTTCTTAGAATGAGTAACAGTCTATTTGATAAAAACAAGAATCACAAGATCAAATACTGTAATTATGCATTTTAAACACTCATGCTTTTATTTGCCCTTTTTCAGGCAAGCTTCTTAGAGCATCCTAAAGATTAACATCACTGGAGGGCATTAGGAAAGCACAGTTTAGGGACAACAACCACCACCAAACAAACAAAATTCTCCCCACCATTCCAGAAACAAAGTTACATTTAAAAATGGTAGTATTAAGGTTAGTGGAAACTTTGCTTTATTTTTTCCCCACCAAGAACAAAGAACATGCCTGAAATAAGCCTGACTGGGTCTGTTCATGATACACTCATGACAGCAACTCAACATCAGCTGAATACAGTCACAGTCCACCTTTTCATTAATCAAAATGTACCTTACTATGTTATGAAAATTAGGCATTGTACTCAAAGTTCACAGGAGTGCTTTTCTTCCAATGCTTCAGATTTCTTTTAAGTAATCATAAAAACTGAAGCAAGACTCTGAGGAACAGTCTCTGGCTAGAGAAGTAATTCTACTCTGGTCCCTGTAATGAGAAAAGCTCCTGAAATATATATTGATACACTTTTCAAACAACCCAGAATAAAAAGAAAACTAAGGCTTACTCTTGACCAAATTAAAGGATGAGAACTTAATCCCTGACAAACTTCAGAAATACAGTGCAAAACCAGTATCATTCAAGAACATCCTATACATAAATGGTCCTTAATTGCTCAATTAACATATTTACTTTCTTTGACACAGCAGAAGTATTTTCACAACCTATAACAAAAATTTAAGTTAAAACCAGGATTCTATTTGGAAACCAATCCCCTTTCCAATAAGGATAAATGCTGTTATTTTTCTCTCCCACCTAAGTGAGCTAATTTCCAGTGCAAAAACCTGCTCTTCATCCACAATCCAAACTTTCAAGCTTGAAAATCTCACCATGCCCTTGCGCAGCAAATCCTGGTATTTTACAAAACTAACAACACACCAAGAACTATGAAATCATATAAAGTGCACAAATGCTCAGGTGAAGGCAATGTTTGCACAGGATTAACCTGTTTTGGTAAGGCTCTTGCATCCTGAGCTGAAGCAGACAAACATTATCACAGTTTTGGAAAGACTGCAAGAATTTGTCAATTTAAAAAAAAAATAGTTTCTCTCAACAGCACCAATATTGACAGCAGAGGTCCTGACAACTCAAATCTGCAGGTATTTTACGTATTCTCAGAACCTCTTATCAGTTCCTAACCATATAAGAAATATTACTCACTAAATTTCCCAACTATCACAATTTTTTCATAGAACTTCTGCATGTTTTTTTCTTTAATTGTGCAAACAGTGATCTTTTAGGAATAAATGTCAAAACTGGTCAACAACTCTAGCATTATTGAGAATACCTACTGAAAACAAAAGAAAAAGTCAAGATAGTAATGACATTAAATTCGTACTTTTTTATTGTACAATGAAAAAACTGTTGTCTACTTTTTAATTCCTCCTTCCTTTTCCAGACACAAAAGCCACCTTCCCAACATGCAACACTGTGGCAGATCTTTCAGCTAACTATAAAAGGAAATAATTACTATGCTGCTGAAATCTGAGCACGTACAACTCCAATGTGTGAATGCACAGCATTTCACCCTTAAGAACTGGAAATGCCATCTTTTCAAATTAAAATTTAAAAAAAAGTAAAACGTAAGAATTGTACACATTACATTTATTATAAAAAACTAGCATAAGCCAGTTTCATATTCTCACACATTTTTATGCTTTATGATGGTATAAAGGAATTAATACCATGCTGAAACATCACCTTTACTTACAGCACACAGAATCTACTCACACAAGCATTGCCCAGCCCTTACGACACCTCATTGTAATACCTTCCTAAACTGATATACCTCCTAAACATGAAGAGATCAAAAGTCAGGCATCACACAAAGTGGCAAATATTTTAAAATATTCTTTCTATTGGGACTGAGTCAACCAGGATTCTGTTTAGAGAAGAAATTTTCAGAACAGCTAAAATGAGTCTCTAAAAATATTAATTGCTGGTATCCAGAGTCAGAGAGAAATAACAAATCTAAGTTTCCATAAGTAGTCTACACCCACACTTCTCCTCCAGTGTCAGAAATTCCAGTGTGACTAATGACCTTATGCTGCATTTCTGCTTTTCCCTATATATCTGGGAACATTTATTCTACTTCTCTTAACCACATTTCTGTTATCCAGGTGAGAAGACTTTTTTTAAATGACCTTATTTTTTTGTTACTTTATCACAAAGAACAAAATTGTGTAACTCTAAAATATCAAAAGACACAGAAACTACAGCTGGACAGACATTCTTCTTTTGAAACCTGAAAATAATATAACTTTTAAAAATTTGCATAAAAGGAGGTCTCTACTGTAACCATCAAAACTGCATACAGTAAGAAGTAGGAGAAATTGGAAATACACAAGTCCTTCTTTTCTGCCTCATGCACTCAAGGCAACGGCCATTTCCAGATATTGTAGTGATGGATTTTTTTGTTAGTTTTAATAAAACAAAAGAGGCTGGGGATTACACATAAAAGACTAGAAAAATGTAAATCTATATTTAAAATGCAGGGCTGGTTGTCAGATGATAGCAACTATCAGACATGCCTATGTTCCACCCTGATTAAGAAAATCAGTTAAAATAATGTGTGAAGTAGCTGACAACAGATTTATACTTTACCAGAGGAATCTGTCCACCTTTGAGACAAAATTTAAATATGGTCAATGAACAGTAACATATTGCTAAGAACATCTGAATTCCAAGACAAAATTCAATTCTTAAACAAAACACAAGGTGCTCAGTCCTACAAAACATTATTTCAGGTTTTAAATACATCAGATAAAAGAAAGTAAACAGAAAGTTACCAATATTAAGGGGTTTCTTAAAATTATGCCAACTAACACAAATCAATTGTCAAAACCTGTACAAAATACACAAAAAGCACAAGAAAGTCTGCAATGTCATCTTACACAGTCTCACATGGCCAACACGTTTCTCTGTATCATAAATCCAAGGGTATGTTAGTCACAGACACAAGTTACATGACAAAAAAAAAAAAATCTATCTTTTGGAATGTTTCCACTTAAAAAGAGTGAATGCTGTGATGTGGAACTTCAAACTAATATGGCACCATTTCATAAGCTGTGGTCACACAGAATTTCAAGCAGATATTAATTTCTGAATAACCAATTTCTTTTAAATAAACACTGTGGCAGAACAAAGAATAGATGGCTATCTAGTAGACAAAAAGATGGGTTTTCTTAAATGTTCTGATCTCAGAAAAATATCTTCTGTTTTGCTGTCTTTACTACTTGATGGCAGGGAGGAGTGGCAGGTAATTAATCAGGTAACAATTCAAACACTTTTCAAGCAAAAGATGTTACAGTACTCCATCATTAATCCTTTACCAAAAGTTATTGAGAGGTAACCGATTTTTAAGCATATATGTGAAGTGGCAAAGCCCCCACTACCTTTAAGACAGTGATATCCTGTGGCAGGACCTAAAGCAATGGGCAGAAACTGAAACACAGAATCAATTAAGCTGGAAAAGACCTCTGAGAAATCATTGAGTCTAACCTGCGATTGAACACCACTTTGTCACCTAGACCATGGCACTAAGCGGTCTTGCCTTAACCACCTCCAGGGTCAGTGACTCCAGCATCCCCCTGGGCAGTCCCCTGCAATGTCTAACCACTCTTTCTGAGAAGAAATTCTTCCTAATACCAACCCAAACGTCCTCCTACACAGCTGGAGGCTACATTCTCTCCTCCTACCACTTGTTACCTGGGAGAGGAGGCTGATCCCCCCTTGGCTACAGCCTCCTTTCAGGTAGTTGTACAGAGTGATAAAGTCACCCCTGAGCCTCCTTCTCTTCCAGGCTAAACACCCCCCGCACTCCCTCGGCCTCTCCTCACAGGACTTGTGCCCCTCACCAGCTTCGCTGCCCTCATCTGCATTCAAAGGAGTCTCTGACCGAACATCAGGAAACACTTTGTTACTGGGGGCGACCCAGCACTGGCACAAGCTGCCCAGAGAGGCTGCTCCTTCCTTGGAGGCACACCAAAGCCCTGTGGGCACGGTCCGGAGAGCCACTCTTGCTGTCCCCATTCGAGGAGAAGGAGTGGACCCTATGACCAGGGGAGGATCCTCCCACCCTCAGTCCGTCTGTCATTCTTTACCTTAGAAACTAGATGTCAAAAACTTTCCTGACGAGTCGAACCCTTAAGAGCCAGCAAGAGAGAAACACGGTACAAGAGGCTCCTCCACCCCCGGGACAGGGGGGACAGGGACGCCAGGCCGTGCCCGCGGCACCTGCGGAACGCTTCACCCACGGGGCGGTGCCCCCGACACCGCACAGCGAGCCCGGTCACGGCACCGCCGTAGCCCCGGGATACGCAGGGCAGGGCAGAGCGGAGCGGGCGCGCCGCCGCTCCCGACCCGCGGCCCTGCACTGAGGGGGCCGGGGCATGAGGGGAGCGGGCCCACGAGCCACGGCGGCCCGAGCGCAGCGCTCCGCCGGGCCCCGCCGGAGCGGCCCCGCGGCGCCCTTTGTTTGGCAGCGGGAGCGCCGCCTCCCCCACAGCCCGTGCCCTTCCCCTGCCCTTCCGCGGCCGGCCCATGTCCCCCGCCTTCCTGCCGCTACCTACCCCACGGCCGGGCGGATGCGGCCCCTGCGGCGGCTGCCCGGGCCCAGCAGGAGCCTGACACGGAGCGAGGCGGCGGCGGCGAGCGCTGCTCAGCTGGGCCCGGCGGCGCCCGCCATCTTCCGCCTCGGCACTCCGCCCGCCCGGGCCGTGACGCGCGGGGGCGGCTCCGCCCGGCTCCGGCCGCGCCCAGCGCCGCGGGCGGCGGCAACGGCGGCCCGGGCACAGCGGCCCAGAGCGGGCCGGGCACAGCCCTGCCCGGGAGCGCCGCGGCACCGCCGGCCGGGCACAGCGGCCAGAGCGGGCCCGGCTGAGCCGGAGCGCAGCGCTGGGCAGCCCAGAGGGTGGCACCGCCCTGGAGAGCCACCAGCACTCCCCCCCGGGTGCTTTCTGATAGGAAAGAAGGGGGGAAAGGGTATGAGAAATTGGTGCTTGATGTACGGACGGACTGGGGAACGAGAGGCTGCAAAGCAGCGCCGCGGAAAGGGACCTGGCCTTGAGCCCTGGGGGCAGTTTTGGGCACCACGGTATAAGAAAGATATCGAGCTGTTAGGGTCCAAAGGAGGGCAACGAAGGTTCTGAAGGGCCTTGAGCCGAGGAAATGCGAGGAGTGGCTGAGGTGACTTGCCGTGTTCAGTCTGGAGAAGAGTGAGGAGAGGCCTCATTCAGTTACAGCTTCCTCATGTGGGAAAGAGGAGGAGCAGGCACTGATCTCTTCTCTTGGTGACAGTGACAGGACCCGAGGGAAAGCATGAAGCTGAGTCGGGAGTTGAGGCTGAACGTTAGAAAAAGGTTCTTCACCCAGAGGGTGGTTGGCTCTGGAACCAGCTCTCCAGGGAAGCTGTCAGCACCAAGGCTGACAGAGTTCAAGAAGTGTTTGGGCAATGCTCTCAGGCCCATGGTGTGACTCTTGAGGCTGTCTAGCCAGGACTTGAACTTGATAATTCCAATGGGTCTCTTCCAACTCAAAACATTTTATGTTTCTGTGGTTTAGTATCTCACTTCATAATCTCCCACCACCCAAATCCTCATTCCCCATATCATAGTGTTCCCACCCATCAAGTGTTAGCTGTGTTCTCACCATGTAGTTACAAATTTCAGAGAGAAACAGTAGCTCCTTCCCTCCTGCATAAAAAGAACTGTCCAAACACAGTGAAGGACCTTACAGAAAACTGCCTTTTCTGCCTCCATATTCACAATCACCCACTTTTGCTAGAGATGGATCCAGCTTCTGACATCCTTGTGCTCTTCTAAATTTTACCCTATGCTTAGATTAGGAGCAACACTTTCCCACCAGTGACTAATTCACATAGGCAGTGAAACATGGTGCAATTGTTACTTATTCAGTTTGGAAAGATCATATGCAGCCTCCATGGAGAAATAACTCCTTTGCTTCTATATATGACCACCTTAGGAAGAGCTCTGGTTGCCAAACTCTGGACAGATCTCCAACTCTCACCTAGTAATTAGGTTGAAGAATCTCCCCCTAGAACTACTTCTGTATTCTATACTGAAACATCCTGCATGTTATCAGGAATTACTGAAATAGAACTAAAGTAGTTACAGGCACAAAAAAATATCTGCTGGGTCCAGAATGTTCTCAATTATGACTCCTTCTTTGCAGCAACTTAACAATTTAACTTAGTAGCAGAAAGCTGTGTTTTATTTTATTCTCTTCAAATTAGTTTTTCACTAAATGCAGCAATGTTTAGTTCATGAGGACACTTGATACTCCTGACTGACTCTGTTGTGAATGTGTATTTGAGAAGGCAATTTCCATTGCAGACTAACTTCTGGTTAAAATGACAACACCAGGCCTAAAATTCTATCTGTAGTCCTTTGTGTTGGAATGGCAAGTATTTTCATCTCCTGTGATACTGCTTGCTGAAAGAGAATTCAAAACACAAAGAGAAAATTATTCAGAGTGAGATAGGAAGTGATGGAAATAGCCCCTCTTTAGTAGTGACACCTAATATCTCTTACATTCTCCAACAATCTAAGCTCACACAATAAAAACCTGCAGGCTCAGGATTTCAGCCAGCTTTGACATACTGTCACCAGCCAACAGAAACTGCCTTATCAGAGTCCTGGTAGCTGAGTTGCAAAAACAAAACAAAATAAAACAAAACAAAAAACAAATTTAAAAAAAAAAGCAAGTATGGTACACATTTAGCCCTGGTTCTTTGGAGCCAGCAATTAAAGCAACACCTTCTTCAAAGCACCAAATTTGATTTCTCAGTTATGAGGTTTCCATTTCTCAAACTAAAAACACCACAGTTGTCACATCCAGAAGAAGCAGTGCTCATCGGGTAGCAATGTGCTCTGAGATGGAGGGTTTAAACTGCTTAAGCACCTTTCCCAAGTAACAAGAGGCTAGACTCAAAATTCTGTTTACTAGCTCTACTGAAAAATAATTATATACATATACTTGTATATAAGCTCTAGAAAGCAATCTAAATAAATGCAATTTTGAACTAGAACACTCTAAATAACAGTGTAAATGCATGCAATGTATATTTAGCAATCTAAAAGGAGAAACTGCATTAAAATAATTTTGTTCTTCACCACTCATTAAAGACAGTACAGAAATTAGAAAAACAAGTTCACTTTTTTTAAACTACAGTTTAATCAGATTTAAAGACACAAATTAGAAAAGAACATTTATAGGCAAGTTAAAAACACCTTTAAAACATAACAGCATGCTGCTTTTGCAGCACTGCTGAGACAAATTAGAAATAAGTAATTATTAAAATATCACAATCACAGTGTAACTAACAGTGGTATTTTAATTTTACCATACACCAACACTTAGTTTATGGATCTGTTGAAAAATAACACTTTTTAAAAAATATATATTTTGGAATAATAAAAATGAAATTCACTGACAATGTATTATAATCTGAACCAGGAAAGGCAAATTTAGGAATACTGTAGCTATCCACTTTTAGGGGTGTTCTCTCACCTTAACATACGGGTGGTTGGAGGCATAACTACTTCTGCATTGAGGTAAAACTATTCCTTTGAATGTGTAACCAAGGCAGGAAAGAATAAAGTTCCATATTTTAAATTCTTAAATTGAATAACTTATTACAACATCTTTGAATAATGCTACATTACCCATCTTACACTATTTTTCATCCAATACATTTTGAATGTTCTCTTCTAACTGATCTAGAACACATCTGAGGTCTGGGATTTAAGAGTAACTACCTAATTACTATTGTAGCATTTTGACACCTTTGTCACAGTAAGACACACCAGCAGATTCTCCACAGAAATAGTCAACATCACTGGACAAAAGAAGGTACAAAGAAAAGATGTAAAGAGAACTGAAAAACACAGAGAAAGGCAAAAGATGCATAGGCAAATGCTCCTTAACTTATTGTAGTAATTGTTGCACCTTTAATAAGCAGTGTTGCACTTTCTGATTACCAATCTCTAGGCACCCCATTTTCTCTATTTTTTTGTTTCAGATTACACTGTCCCAGTTTTCAAGTCTGATCTAGCTAGACCATGGACCCCAGCTATCTATTCATATGACATATTATAGTGAAACCTAAATGAAACTCCAACCTGGGGTTCCTCCCCCTCAGAGAACAAAAGGAAGGAAGAAGATTGTGCAGAGGTCTCTTTTGCCAAGAGGTTTGTTTGGAATAAGGTGCTGGACTGAGTCACTAGCAAGACAAAAACCTTCCTCCAGAAGTAGCCCTACCTCAGATCTCAGTCTGAAGTCACACAGCTTTTCAATTCAAAATTTATGCAATGTTTATATGGATATGCACATGGGTTCAGAAAATCTAAAACCATCTACAACCAAGACCAGGTCTAAGTCACTGGACACACAGCTAATGCACAAATGATGATAAAGTGGCAACATTTGCTTTTGCACATTTGTATACCTAAAGTGAGCAAAACTGTGGTTTAAATATTTAATGTGATGCAAATTGATACATTTGAGATCAGGTTTTGTATAAAACCTACAAAAAGCCCCTTCTGAAATAAGTTTTTAAGAAATCTTTTTTTCATTTAGCTTTCACCATAACAAACAAGTGTTGCAGTATTTGTAACTGTAACTTTGCAGGGTGAGTTTGTGGATGCCTGGATTTCATGGTGTTTGCAAAAAGTCTAGATTAAGCCAGCAAACATGTCAAAAATCCAGCCAGATGTAGTATAGAGCAGCTGCAGCCTGGGTCACAAGCAAGCAGCCAAGCTCAGCACACAGGGTTAGCTCCCTGTGGGAACTGTGGCAAACCCCTCCAGGCACAGATGGGACACGTTCTGACCAGAGACTCCTCCACTGCCATCCTTTTCCACCAAGACTCTGAGGATGAAGATCGACAGCACAAACGAGCTGAGATGCAGACAGACCTGGTAATCTTACGAGAGTAGGCTCAATTCACTAGCATGCCTGCTTGCTTATTTAGAGTAGCATTTAAATACTTATTGAAGTACTTATTGTCAATTGATTTTTAAACAGGAAAATTAAAAAATACACCAAGTGCAGTTCAGAGTATTATTTGACCTAAATAAATACATAAAGGTCAATAATGTAGTGAAATGCTGTCATGAATCAGCACATAATTAATGTGTATTTTTTTTATACATAGTCTGCATCATATTAAAATCCTTAAATTTATTTCCATCTGTTTTTCTAGCACTGATCACTTTTCTACATAGATGGTAGTATTTCAAAATTTTCAATGAAAATTAAATTCTCAAGCCCAATTTCAGAATTCAATGAGAATTACAAAGTGAAAGAATTAAAGATAAGGGAAATGAAAGCCCAAATTATAGTAACTTGTGCTTTTAAATTTCTTTATCTTTGAAGGCCAACTTATGAAGTTGAACATGTGAAAGTTTACATATGTGCAAGTTACATATTTTTATGCAAACATGAAGACACATTTGACCACGTATTTAAACAAATTGTCAACAATTTGTTTGCAAAGCTTCTGAGAGAAAAAAAAAAAATCTAGATTTTGTTAAAATTCCTTTTGATATGAATTAGACAGGAGGTGATGATCTCAAACATCTCCTCTGCATCAGAAGACATTTTACCACTATCCAAATCAATGCCATCAAAAGAGGCAAAACTACCTAGTGTGCATCCTGTCATACAAGCCTAGCATTTATATTAGTATTACTTATTCCCCTGGGGGAAACAGAACAAGTTCTTCAAGTGTAAAATTCCCCTAATAAATAATTTACTATATTGATAAAACTTATGGTATAAGTCAGTGTAGAGCAGGGAATATACCAAGGTCTCTTCATGGCCTTCTCACTAAAGTGTGATTTGTAATCAAGAGCATATTGAAATGCATACCAATATTTTTACATGTAATACATCTTCAAATGTCACCAATTACTGAAATCTTGTCTACATGTCAACTTAAGGAATGGCCAGGGAAGAATAAGTTTCCTGAATAAGAAGGGCATATCTGTAACTGCAAAGCTAATAAAGCCTTTTTGATTACAACAGTTGTGGGCACCACTGAAAGTATTATTTAAATATGTAATATATATCTCTCTCATTAATACAGAATCATAAAAGTTAAAACATGCTAAGCAAGCAAATAGTTACTATTGGGGTGACTACATTTAGTAACCAACATTAAGTGCCTGAATGAACTGTTCACAATAGGCAAATATCTGCAAAGCACCGTAAAATTATGAATGATATGTTGCATTTACTTTTCATAGTGTGCTGATCTGCAATACAGGAAACACTTTTACCTTTTGGATATACATTATTTAATAAGTGAAAGAATACTTTTAAAACCATGTTTCCTTCATGTCCAAAACATTTATAGGAAATATACTTTCTACAATTTTTGTCAGGAAGAGCAATAAAAATCACTGCCATCCTTTCAAATTCAGTATTATCAAATGATGTGTGTAAAATCTAAAAATTATCTAAAGCATTAGGGCTGGCTGCTCTTGACTTTCTGACTGAATGGATAAAAAGGATCCAGTGTGAGAGGAAGGTAGAAATTAGTAAAGCAGAGGGAAAGAAACATCAAAACCCCAGTCTGACTAAAATCAGGGTGCTGCCATTAAAATAAAACAGTTCTTTCCATAGTCCTCAAGAGAATTCATTCTTGTTAAGAGCAGATGTTTGTTCAAAGTACTTTTATATTTAACAATGGCATTTAAAGGGTAAATTCTAGGACACTATACTTAAATTCTGTGTAGAATTAATTAATTGTCATAATTGCCTTGCAATTATTTAATGAGTTCAAATCATAAAGAAAAAAGTCATGTCCAATTTTGAAACCTGTATTTTACCACCTGTGCTCAATGAAAGTATTCATGTATTTTCTTAGTTGTTTCAACTTCCCTACATACAGAAGTTCTGAACAAAACTGTACCTCTGAATTCACTCATGTTGAAGTACCAGTCTACCCTAAACCTTATTTTCTGAGAGCCTTTACAGCTGTTTCCCTATTTCCTTAAGAAGACTTAGTTAGCCTCTACAGCACACATGCCAAAACAGTAAATCAAGAGTATGAGAACATAAATAGGAAAACAGCACATTGTACTGGCATCCAAAAGTGGTTTTTTAAAATAAATTTGGAGACTGCACCAACAAGAAGAATTTTAAGTTCCAGAGTAACAAATGCTGAAAGAATCAACCCTATTTCTACTTACCCACCCAGAAATGTGGAAATATTTTTCTGTTGTTTTATGTAAATGTCCCTTCAAGTACAGAATGCAAAAAAATGTCTTTCCTGATTCTGTGTCTAACAAGGATGATCAAACAAACTAGCATACCCTTACTTTATCAACAAAAAGAAAACCATAATGTGGTGTCAAAGAAGTGTATGACAACCACAACCTTATGTAAGGGGAAGTCTACCTGGGCAATCAAAGTAAGGATTTAGAAGTCAGATTATTTTATTTTGAAGATAATACAGCTGTCACTGAAACAATGAACATCCCTCCTCACCTAAACAGACTCATCCACCCTCATTTCGTATTCAGTTCCCCCTTTCTGAGTACATTAATTAGTGCTAACCTACATATATGGGAAGTTATCTTCTCTTCCTCCTGGAGTTTTAGGCGAGGAGCCAAGGGCCAGAGAATTATGACAGCAAGGAAACAACTCTGACCTAACTTATGGTCTGGTTCTTCAGGGAGTACTGTGATGATTTTTACGTGGCAATATCCCCAAAGCTGAGGACCATCATTGCACTTCTGGCAGTAAGAATACTCATCCAACTGGAGCTAGATATTTGATTAAAACTTTAGGTTTCAAAATATTATGACAAAATTTTCTCAATCATTTGTTAGTTATTAATCAACCAGCTGCATTATTTTTCTCTGGTATTATTTTGTATCTGGTTTAAAATTAAGAATAAACCCCACATGGATAAACATCTTGTGTTTACTTTAAAATATTATATGAAAATACAGAATATATGCAATTAAAATGTAGCCCTTTAACAGTAGTACTTTAGCACTAACCATCATCACGATGAATGATTGGAAATAGATATAACCACTACATTGTTTCCTTGACACACTTCCATAATTCAGACAGTCAGATATTCTGAAGGATTTCTTTCTTTCATTCTGTTACCCAGAAATATGACATGAAATTTGCATCTAAAATTCTAATTCAAAGAAAAAGCTTTTCCTCAAATTCACACACTTCTTTGGATAAAGATTTATCAATTATCAAGCATACAGAAATTGGTTGTGATAGTCATTTCATGTTTGACTACCCATGTGCTGGAGCTTCAAGGTAATTTTTCTATTTTATACTGAAAGCATCATCAACTAACTGATGCCTGAAAATTCAAAATAACTTTAAGTATTAAAAATTACTTTTTGTAAAACAGTTCTATTCTAGAACAAGTATTTATGGTATTTAAGGGCAAAACTGCACTTTCATTGAAATCCCAGTGCTTGCACATTGTCTTCTGTGCCTTGTGGCTGTCTTTCCCCCTTTGGCTGCAAAGCCCACTTGGCAGTGTATTATTGGGTTTAGGTACTTTAAAGTAAAAGAAACATATACTAGAGCTATCAATCCATGGAAAAGGTAACTCTTCAGGTGTTTTTAATCCATTCAGAAGGGCCATTTAAATCCATTCAGAGTAATGATACTCTTTATCAAAGAAACCTAACTATAATTTGGCATCAATGTTTACAGTTCTGTAATGTACTCTAATAGTTTGAGATAAGAAAACCCTCCAAATACTGAGATGCTTATTGCAATTCCCTTTAAAAGACTCCGAAGTCTTCTAGACTTTGCATTTCCTCTCATTATCTTCTTTATAGCACATAGTGTTATATATTTGAAATACTTTTCACATAAAATAACACTTGAAATACCCACTTAGAAACAATATTTCAGTAAATAGAGGGTTTAAGGCAAGTCATTCAGTTGGAAAAATTAATTTCCATTTGTTAATCCTAGACTGACACAATTTT
The DNA here is from genome assembly GCF_036417665.1 of Passer domesticus. Taxonomy (NCBI): domain Eukaryota; kingdom Metazoa; phylum Chordata; class Aves; order Passeriformes; family Passeridae; genus Passer; species Passer domesticus. The sequence goes on along the minus strand of NC_087476.1, from coordinate 16,213,454 downwards.
ATTCCACCCCATCAGTGCCTTGGGATACACAACGTACATTCAGCAAAGGGCACACATATGACCCTATGGACATACGTTGCAAGTCCTGAGTGCCCATTGAAATAATGGTAATATCTTCATATAAGGCGTGACCCACAGGGACATGGCATGGGAGGGGTTAATTTGTTTTGTTTCCAGTCTTGCTATTGTATGTGATTTTCCTAGGTAATGCATTCTTTTCTTACTAAGTATCTTTGCAAACAAATACAAACCCCTTTAAAAGGTGCTAAAAATGGGTTTCTGAAAACATACAAAATATATTCATCATAGTATTTCCTCAATCACTGTTTTAATGCTTGATATCTGCAGGTTATTTCTTCTTTCTGACTGAAACTATTATTTGTTGTGGAATAATTGTTCTTTTGCAAAAGACTTTCTTCTTCTAGTTTTCTGGACCACACAGGCTGGACACTTTCATGCTTTTTGCTTCCTTTTTGAGTTCTTTTCAATGGAAATACCAACAACACCAGGATGCTGGCAATATGAAGACAGAAATAGCAGGAGCTAAAAAAAAACCAGAAATAATAAATCAATGAAACTCTAACCACTCTAACAGATATACTTTGCACATAAGATATGAAAACATTAGTATTTTATTTAAGAAAAGCAAAATAAGGAGAAAATTATAAATTAAGTCTTCCCTCACATTATTTAGGACTGTAATAATGTATAAAGTGAACAGAAGTCTGCTTTCAACTTTTTTCACAGGCTGTTTCTGGGAAGTCAATATCTAGTCTGGTATAAAATAGTTCAAGGGCAAATAGTAATTTCAAAGGTATCCTCTGGTTTTGTTTTTGGCTGGGTTTTTTCCCTTGCCTCCTGAAAAATAAGTCTGTTATGACAGGAAAGTGTGAGCAGCACAAGACACACCATCCAAGCACTAGAAATACAGTTCACTCAGCTACAAATCCATCTTAGAATTGTATCACTAGAATAGCTTTAGAAATCGTCTGTGACCGAAAATACTTCTATTCCAAGTGAAAGAAAAGGAAACAGGTAGAACTTGCTTACCTGTAAAAGGTGAAAGAGGGTTTTACAGAGAGCAGTACAAATGGCACAACCGTGTAACTTATTGCTGCTTGAGTTGCCATCCATGTTACAATATCATAACACAGTTTAACAGCAGGAGATTCAACAAAATAGTGTCTGATATTGTTTCTTATCTGAAAAAGCAGGTAATACAAGTTAGCTGAGGAATAAACTCTGAGAGCTCAATTTGTTGCATTGACACAAAAGTCATAGGATGAATTTACGTGCTACAGTTTGGTCAAATATCTTTGAACTATTCAAAATGCCTATCAACTTCAAGAAGAATTGGCTCAAATTCCCTGCAATTCATTGAGCATGGGAATTTAAGCATTTATTAATTTAGACAGAATTTAAGTAAATTAATCCTACACTAAATCCAATGCAAATTTGCACTGCTTGTCTGAATGAGGAAGACATTGTATTCTATCAAGCCATTCTGTAAATATAGAGGGTTGGAGTAAGTGAAGGCCAGAATGTTTCTGACAAAAGCTTCTACAAAGTAAGTCATTTTCATACACTAGTTAATAAAATATATTTTAAGGATAGTAGGATATATATCAGAATATACAAAATATCAGTTCTAATTATATATTTCAGGAGTCTTAACTTCAAGTTAAGTGGGATCAATCAAGTGGGATTACTACAAAATTACTCAAATTTCTAAGCTGAATCTTCTTTTGTTCCAAAATTCTGCTCAAAAGATTTAATACCAGATGTATTTAAAAGACCCAATTCCAAATCCCACATAGGGTTGGGTTCAGTTTTATTTAAGTCTATAATTGTAAAGACATCAGTAAATCTTTGCCTCTCTTTCCTTTGACTGAACTGTTATCCTTGCTCACACTCTTACATGCTGACAAACCAAGATGGGCTCAACTCAGCCTTTGACCCCAACTTGATACCACAGTTGCCACCTCCCAGTCACCTGCACTGAAGCAGTGCTCTCTGTAAAAAAGCTGCACACAAGAGTACACCATTCAGCTTCCTTAACCCTCAGTTTCTTTAGAACTCCTCGTTCCAAGGAACATATCCACAGCTAGATCCTGCTGATTTAATTGTTTACATTAAAAACCCTTTTTGACCCTCCTAGTTCTTCTTCTTCTTAATTGCCCTGTAGATACCACATTCCCACTCAGTCTTTTCTCAGTTAAGCTAAGTCAAACAAGTAATTCTAGCTACATACCCTTCATTCTGCCATCTCCCTCTAGTTATTCCTATGGTCACATGCAAGGACTTGTTCCTGAGTTCTGTAGAACCCAGATGAAGCTTCACAAAATTTCTTGTAATCTTGTATTTTAGGACTTGGAGAACAACTTTTAACACAAATCTATGGCTGCCACTAGTAAACACCCGGTTATGAAATCTGTAATGATTAAAGGCAGTAAAATAAGTTGGGTACATGCTTAGGCATAGCAGAACAAAGTGTGGATCACTGTTGCCAAACTTTGCAGTTAAAGGCTAGTAGAGTTAAATAACAAATATGCTCTAACATATCTTAGTTAATATTAAGTACCTGTTGGTACAGAAACTGAAAACATTTTTTTACTAGCCTATTGATAGATACATAGGAAACATGAATACAATATAGTCTAGCCCAGGATGAAGGGCAGTGAGCACTCCAATTTACTGGACTCATCTCACTAAGTAAACAACTTTTATCTGTGAACTGTCCCAGAACCTTGGCTTTTGCTCCAGCCCCTGGCTGACAAATGTAAAAAGTTCCCTGTGATAGATCTGGAAGTAGAAGAAAGCTGTATCTATTGTAAAGAAAGGAGTCAGTTCTGTCAAACTAGGACTATACCCATATCTTGTGAAAAAAAGAGAAGCATTTGTTTTATTGATGTAGTAGCAATCTAAATCTGAAGCACTACCTTCCCCTAGCTATTACAGCAACCACAGAGCAGTCTGCTTCATTTCTCACCCCCCTGGTTCTTTCAACAAAAAAGTGTTGCTATGCTGCTCTGCTCTGATGTGCAATTTGCTCCTCTTTTCCACTGACTGACTGATAAACCTGTCTCTGTTCTCACACAGCTTTCTCAGGCAGAACAGTGAGAGATTTCTTGGCAGATTTGCTGTCTCCATATGGTTGTGAATAGCAACTGCAAAAGCTTGTTAATGTGACTGCACTACTGGCTGGCCAACTTGAAATAGTAACTGCACTAGAGATTTTTATGCGCTGCTTGGGGGGAAACATTCTTTAGTTATCATCCTTACAATAGTACTGGAGAGAAATTAGAGATGAGGAAGACCCTAGAAATATACAGCATTGACACCCAAATTTTAAGCTACTCATCATCACTGATTTTTTTCAAAATTATTTTAGATAACATCAACCTGTTCAGCATGCTATAGTACCATGCTAACAGTTAATACAGAGGAAGAGCTTCCACAAAATATACAAAGGTCCTACAAAAATGTTATGGGCTGTGTATAGTCTTGTTTGTTTCCACCAATCAAACCCTCCTTTTCACTAATCATTCCCATTGTTCTCATAAGTAAAAAAAGTAAACACCACTATCAGACAGATTGTGTATCAACAGTAAAAGGCATTCGTGGAGCAATGAACATGATCAATTTGCTTTTACAAAACTTATTTAAGAAGATACTTGGTTGGTACTTACAGCTCGTGCTGCTAATGTCATTAGTACTCCTGTTAAAAATGTTAAATAATATCCTGGATAAACACCATGCCAGATGGCAGAAAGAATGAAGGTTTGGATCGTTGGGCTGAAGGTAGCTCGCTCATAGCACACTCTAGCAAGTCAGAAACAATTCAAGGTAAGTAACATGAAACAAATCACCCAGTCTTCCCAGCTATCATTTATACTTTTACCAGTTTTATCTCCAACAAAGAAGTTTCAATGCAATTGCAGTTTTCTATTATTTAATAATGTTGTCACTATATTATGGCTTACAAAAAATACTCAAAGGCATGCACAGCTCCTGATTCCAGCCCTCAGTGCTAAACTTGTGCTCAGTGCCATCATACATTGTCCTTATTCCTAATGAAGTGATGCACAAGCATTCAAAGACGAGTTTTGGCATTAATAAGGGATCTTGAGCCATCAAAGAATGTGTTTGAAAAGCTGCACTGGAAGGCACAAACCACCGCCAGATCCTTGGGATGAGTCAGGTATGTTTTCCATAAAATAAGAGCAGCCTATAGGAACAGGGGAAAACAAATAACTACCTTCAATTTTGAATAATAAAGAAACTACAGTTGAAAAGGTGTCTGTGTGACACAATTAGCTGAACATGACAATGAAATTGTAATAAATTCTCTAGTGCTGAGAGAGTATTAAATAAGGAGAATGCTGAACTCTGTGTTATTTTAAAATTGAGACTCTGAATTACTAGGCAAGGTCCTATAATAAGGAATTCTAGAAGGAAGAAGGGAAAAAGGAATCCAAGAAAGGTGGTTTCTAGAAGACAACATTATATGACACAATGACAAACCATCATGATGTGGAAGAATGATAGGAAACATGGTAAAGTCCTGATATGGCTTCATCAAGAGTTCTTTAAGGCCTTTAATGATCTGAAAACCAAAAAAGCAATAGGAAATATGGAAACAGATACAAACTAACAAAGCAAAAATAAACACCACATACAAATCTATGGCTAACATACAAGAATGAGTTTTAACTAAAAAGGCTATAGACATGAATACGTAAAAAGGTTTTATAACCACACAGCAAGTAACAGAGAAAGAGAAGAGAAAGCACATCTGTTATTCAAAGATGACAAGCTAATAATACCAAGAGCCACAACATCCACTACCAATCTAACTACTTTACTGCAACTTCTACATAAAGATTACTGAAACCTACTCATGTAGTCTATGTTGAAGAACAGAAGGTAAAAAGACAGGATCTGAATAGGGAAAGATTAAAAGTGTAATTTTCTAATTTATTTTAGTCAAATAGATGTGGTAAGTTTTATCTTATGAGGTCTTCAGTGGGAGATGTGCACAACCACCTCCTACTAAAGGGCTTCACTCACAGTGGCAATTAAGATGAGAACATGGGGCTGGCCTAATACTTAAAACTGTCTGGGGTCATTTCCCAGAACAGGTCACATTAAAGAGGAAACCAACATTGGCCAGGCTGAATAGTAAATAGAGATATTTTTGACAAAGAATCTATCAGCCTCAGGAGTAGCAAAGCATTGGGAAAATGTGCACTGAGTCAGAGAGACATCTTAGAGCAAAATACTTTTCATCAAGACCTCATCTGACACTGCCACAAGTCACCCCACCAACACAATGACCTCTGTCTTGGCCAAGACAGAGCATCCCTGGTAGACACAGAGTAGCTGCATCCAGACAGGGGCCTGTCAGTGCAGTGCACCATGCCAGGGAGCAGTGTCTCATCCCTGGCAGCTGCAGGCAAATGGATTTGTGCCAGGCTTTCCTAGGGGGTACGTGAAATCACCAGATTCACACCAAGCTGGAGCACCCACATCTCCCACAGGCAGTGCATGCAAGCAGGGTTTTGTATCCCATCCATGCTCAGGAGAGGAGGTGCAGTTTGCATGTAATTGTGTACCTACATGTGTGCTTTTTAATCTGCTTGAGATTAGTTGCAGAAGAGTGTTTAAAAATGTTTATTACACCAAAGCACTAAAGACATATGAAATGTTATGTTTTCTAATACTGCTATTATTTCTTAATGTATATGACTGCTGGCTAATTACATCTCATTAATAAAGTGATACATGTCCTCAATCTTTATTTGATTTAAAGTACTGAAATTATCCCTGGAAAGCATTCAGGAGCAAACAAAACTTACTAAATTAACTAACTAAATATCAGTTGTATTAATGCAAGTGAGGCAAAACAGAACAAAAAAATTCCTCACATTTCAATTTCAAAGAGTAAAAGTAAACTTAAATGCTTCCATGGATTTAGCAATAATAAATCAAGTTCAAATGCTTCATTTGACAATCCTAGAAACAAATGAAGGAAATACGGTCATCACAACAGGTTGAGAAAATCTTTTCAAATATAGGTGGTTCAGGTTATCCATAATGCTCTAAAAGTGGGAAGATGCATCAACTGTTCAGCAAGGTACTGTCTTCAGTCTGGTTCTATGATTTCTTTACTAACTTAGGTGGTAGACTGAGAAGTATTTCTTCCACCTTGTCTTCCCTTCCTTTTTGAGGTGGAAGGTGGGATGGACAAGATGGCGCTGTTTTCTTAGTAGAGAGCACTAGAATCCAAAATTATCTTGGCAAACTTGAAGGATGTTCTGAAATCAACAAGATGAAGTCCAAAGCATAGAACATCTAACAAGAGAAGTGGAAGACACAAACCAGTACCATTCCTCTAACATTACTCAAAAAGTGTAGCTGAGTATGAAACACTGAATATCAGCTAAGCATGAATCAACAGTAGATTGCTGCTGTAAAAAGGACAGATAACACCCTTTCTAATACATCACCGTATTATCCAAAGAAAATAATTATAATTAATCCATTCAAATTAATCTTCTCTGCCTCTAAAAAGCCAGGGAAAAATCTTGAAGGTCTTAGCAGAAGTACTACATCTACTCTAAGAAGACAGGAGGTTTGGAAAGATGTCAGAATTGAAAAACAAGAACCACAAAGGTTTTGCAAACATGACCAAAGACAAATGGGATGAGATGGTTTCTTTGGAAAAGAGAAAGAACGGGCTGAGAGGAACATAACAGCTTTCCCAGCCAGGAAACATTTTAATGCTATATATTGTTGATATATGCTACTATGTAAATATCTATTTTAACTCACATGCTTGTAACAATAATGCCTTTAAATTGCTGTATACCATGATCTACATTAAATATTTATTAAACCTATCTGTGATCTGTAGCTCCATTAACTGTGTTTTTTACAAGTTTGTTTTTACACACAATCAGGCTTTAACTGATGGTTCTGTTTCTACGATTTTCAGAAAAGAACAGAACAAATGCTAATGTCTGGTATTCCATGTGAGATAAATAGATGAAGTTTTAGGTACTTCTATAAAGGGTAAAAAAAGGGAGTTATTAAAAGTGGATGTTTAAAGTAATCCGTGAGTTTGTCCTCTATGCAAATTGTTGGAGCATTGCAACTAACCAAATGATTAGTAACAAAATATACACTCAACAAGTATACATTCTCTACCACTATTTATGGACCTATTTTACTGGCAACAAAACTTTCACAGAACATCCACCTTTCACTTTGATAGAATCAATTTACACCATCCCCAAGGATTCCTTTATTATTGTTTTAAAAAACACTTATTAAAAGAGATGCTTTAATTTTTCTTCAATCTTTTTTTATCATCACCCTAACCAATTGACTTTTTTTTCTTTCAATTTTTAACAGAAATATTATGCTTCTTCACTAATAATTTTTGTTTAGAATCATTCTGTTTAGGAGATCGAAAGTTTGCTGAAATATAACCTTTTCCTATTATGTTTTAATACTGTAAACTTCTGTTCTCTAAATCAAAACAGCTAAATTACTTATTTGGTTTCTGAAATGCTACATTTCAATACCTGCAAATATTCAATTTTTTGTTGACTGCCCTAGCAATAGATTCCATTGACTATTGAGCCAACCAGAATAATCACACAAAATTCAATTTCTATTTTAAACTGGGTGAGCAAAATATTTAGGGATGAAATTATGGAAGAAAGAGAAAATACTATGAAGAAATTTGATGGAAGAGACATCCAGTTGCCAGCTATCCTAGAATAAGAGGTAAGTTCCAAGACAGGGTCTCAGTTAACTTGTACTTGTGGATTGGAGATCAACTCAACAGTCTGACTGGAAGAAGGGAAACAACACCCATGAGCTACTCAAGAACACTTCTACTTTCTCCTCACCACAAAGAAGCAGGATGATGTAATTCCCAGGGCACTGTACCTGTTCCCCAGGCAAGGAAAAAGAGTGCAGCTAAGAGAGAGTCATTTGGAACTTTTGCTGACAGCACATTGTAGGGTTTGATGCCTGTCATACACTCACAATGGAAGGAGCACAGAAAGTTCTCTCACAGAACATATGGAAATTCCTCTATCACTCTGTGGCTCAAAGTCATGCAGAGCCTTCACAGGCTGAGATGGACACTTTGCCTGCTGCTCTCAGCAACGTGCACTGGCTGAATGCTAAGGGAGGGAAAAAAGACACCTCCACAGATTAACAGTTTTAGGTTCCCTATGGCATGTGAAGAAAAACAGATTCTATCATAACCTCATAGTTTACACTTAGAGAGAAGTCCTAAACTCAGAGGCTTTACTTCAAGTATTACAAGAAGAATCTCCTGCACAGTTGCTAAACAAGTGATGTTTTGTGGGAGTTAGCTTCAAATGTTATACCATCTTCAAAGAAATATTTATCTCAGAAACTTCAGAAAAAAAAATTCCTTTAAGAAACAAATACCTTTTGAGCCAAAGAGCTGTTTGGATATTCCAGTTATCAAGAAACATCTTGAAACTTGTGGAAAACTGTAAAGTGAAACAAACCAATTATTTCCATAATTGCAGAGTATCACAACGTGTTTCGTAATTCTTGTGTATAAATTATAAACCCTCCCACCCACATTTGTGATGAGTTGAATAAATTATTTACTCAACTACTTCTAACCACAGAATATTTTGGAAGTCAATTGCCAAGTAGAACATGTTCAAAACAGACTATTTCCCACCCTTTTATAAAGGTGTGAACACATAATTTTTGACTTACAACATATTCACTATCTAAAGGAACAAATGTGTAGGAAAAGTTACTGAAATTAAGAGGAACTACCTACATGGGCATGTGGGGTTTTTTTTAAACAATCAGAGACAAACCTCTATTTGCTGGATTCTCAGATTTGATATTAGATCCCAACGTGTACCTCCGTTTTTATCGTAGCCTCTAAAACCAAACCCCGCTGCATTATTAATTGCATCTGCTGCAATGAGACAAGAAGAAACAAATTAATTATAAACTGTATTACAAATTGTGCATCACACAATATGTAGTTTGTTAAAAACATTTATCGCGTTTTAAAGAATAAGTTTATTTTTTCTTTTAAATACTGACGATCACTTGAACAAACAGAAAACAATCCAAGCAACACTAGCTTCCAATTCAAAAACTCACACAAAAGCATAAGAATGAGAGGTAGCACTAGCTACTTCACAGTACAGATGTTCCCTGTCTCCCATACCACCTACTTAGACTTGCTTGAGCAATCAGACAGAAAAACAAACTCAATGAGATGTATCAAGACTACAAAAGCTGGTTGTAATGATTTGAAACAGCAGCTCAATGTTCATATGCATGTCTTTGGTCTTCATTATGCAGCAACAGTGATGCTTAAAGCATAAAGATTAAATTGTGTGATTCCCTCCATGCAGGTGCACATTCACAGCACCCCATGGAGAGCAGCACAAACCTCACAGACAAAACCAGTAATTTTCTAAGGAATGCAGAGCTCGTCAAACTTCCACTAATGGCACAAGGCCACTGTTACAACACCTTTGAATGTGAAGTATTTACAGTTCATGTCAAAGGCCAGATGTTCCAAGCAAACAATATTTTTCCCAAGGAGAAAAAGCTGCTACTGTCATCTGGACTATGCAGGAAAATACAAGGGACCTCTACTGCCTGTCAGTGTCATTAATCAGCTTTGTCTGAGCTTTGTTAGTTCAGACACTAACATTTCCTCAACTGTATTTTCCAAGTTAGGATGGCCACACACAAGGAAATTACATGTCTTTAATTTGTAATATATTTACTTCCTTATGAAATTTCTTTTAAAAACATGTTTGAAAGTAACAAAATTTGCTGCCTTACATCTGATGTTGCTATGCCAACTTCAAATACTGGGCAATAGTTTCACGCTCAATTAGAAACAGCTGGAGACAAAAACTCCATAATCTTTTGCAAGCTAGAATGCAAAGACTGTAACTAAAGTACTCGTTTTATTAACTAGCATTTTAGTATTCATTTTAAGCAATTAATTTCATTAACACTTTTTTTTTTAAGTGTAAAGAACAGTAATGTACAACTCAAAGATGTCACATCCAGTAAAACTGTTGAAGCCCCTCACATTCTACTCCTACCATTATAAGTTTAGATGAGACAAAGTGGAAGGAAGAAGGCTAACAAACTAGAAGTACAGAGTTGGCATAGTTTATTTTCTTTGGTATTTACCAGAGGAATGCTAACTCTACACTGCCAGCAAGTGCACAAAGAGGAATCCACCTGAAGTATTAAAGGCAAAAAAAAGCCCAACTGAAATTATTCGCTTTTCAGATGACAACTACTATTTATAGATGATGATATGGCTGTACAAGAGCATAATATTCAAAAGTATTTCCACAACAAGCCTCAGAACTACTATACCCAGACAAGCTGAAAGCATTTAATTCATTGACCAGGAATTAAACCAGCAGCTGTAAATGAGTCATGCTGCTCTGCTACCCTAAAGCTTTCTTTACTGCATTGTTCCCACAGATTTTCTCTCAAAAGAACTATCAGACAAATATGTAAAACTGGAGAGGAGAAGGAAGCTGATGAAATCTGTTGTGTGAGCCACTTTCAAGATGTCAGCTTACTGAAATAAAGCATCTTCCTGTTGTACATGTTGTTTTTTTACAAGTAACATGAAGGGAAATGCAAAATATTCTTTAAACTGTATAATCTGTTCAAGTGTCTTCAATAAGTTACGAAGCATGTTATCCCACCAGTCATTCAAACTTTTAGTAAACAAAGGCTAAAACTGAAGTGTCACTCATCAAATTCTGAAAATGCCACCTACTATTACAACAGTATCGTGTACCTGAACTCCAAATTATTAATTTTCCTTTGCAATTGAATAACATCAAGCAAATTACTGATAACTAACCACAGAAAGAGGTTAAAATTAACTTTCAAGATATGCCAAAAATAAAGGTACCAAAATAAATTTTTAAAAAACACAAACAGAAGGATTGTACATCAGACTAGATGTACTACTATTTTTTTCTTTTTTTAAAGTTACTATTCCTTGAAACACTATCACTCAACAAAAAGAGAGTGATCACTTCTCAAAAAGAGAGATACTATTCAATGTACTGAATCCTTTGAAAGACTTAAATGCAATCAGGTCTTCCTAAAGCCTCAAGAGGGCACTGGCACTTTTTAATACACACTTAAGTGTGCACGTCTCAGATGACTCTCAGTACTCTCACATACTCATCAATGCTCCTTCTTTTATTATTATATTTTTAAACATATACTTACCTAAAGTCCATGCAAAATAATACTTGGGTCTGGCAGCCATAAGAGACACATACAGGTAGAAAAACCTTACAGGCCATGATGCTGTAGCTCTGAAGTTATCATCAATGTTGTATTCCACAGGCAAAGTTTTTGTAATAGTCATGTGGAAGAGTAAGGACAGTCCACAGATCAAGAGCTTCTGTGCCACAGCTATCTGAAAATTTAAGAGAGATTCTGTAAGCTTCATTTTTTTATCTTTTGGAAACAAAGGAAAGTTATAATCTTCCTTCCCTATACAGACATATACATACATTAATTTTTCAGTAATATATACTGGCAACTTTAAAATAGGTTATTAAAAAAATCTCTGTTTTACAGAGACTCAAGGAATATTGTTATATTGATCAAGTTGTGAGCATCACTTCCCATGGCCAGCACAATAAATCCAGTCTGAGTACAGTGAGTCTCTAAAAGCCAGAGGACCTTTTTCAAGTCACTTTGTTTTTCTTATTTTCTTGTCAAATTACTGAAGCAATTAAATTGCTAAGACATTGTAACACAAAACATATAATCTAGGACAAAGTAAGATTATTACTGCAGAGATTCCAGAACAATGGCAAAACTTCAGTTTCTTTTCAGGACCCTTTGGCATAATGCAGGTGTTCAATTTCTGCCCAACTCAATACATCAATCATCTCTGTTACATTATCAAAGCATTTAAATTTTAAACCAACTAAAATACTGAAATGATTTATGAATTTCAGCCAATCAGTTCTAGATAGACCTGTTTTCCCAATCAGAGTAATCAATCTACAGTGGTACAAATAATATGCTCACAGATATGTCCAAGTGTGTTGTTCAGACAGGACCTACTCAAATTCTCTCAAAACTCAGCTTTGCTATAACCACCACAGCAAAGAGCAGGTATCTTAGTAGAACTTTTCAAAGGTTCTGTTATAAAATGCACAGAGCAATATATGCCTGACACTGGCTGCTCTAAGCCACCAGTCTGATTCACATCTGAAGGGCAGACAGCATGTTTTGTGAAAGATCCCAGTAACACACTAAAGCAAGCACCAACAAGAGCAGCTTGAGAGCTAATTCATTGAAATGTAATTTTCAAGCTTTTTTATTTTATGTAATCTCAATATTTAAACATTATTGTTTGAATTTACATTACAATGATACAGATACTAAACTCAACAAGAAAACAATCAATATACTTTTGTTTGAAGCATCTGAACAAAAATATAACCAGAATCTGTCTGTGCTGCTTCCAGTACACCCACCCAAGCTTTTAAAGATAACATCCTGCTTCACTGAGAGTTCAGCTCAACACCTAGTTCCAAAATAAAGGGCAATTTTTTTCCATGATACAGAATGGGGCAGTAAATGCCCAACTGAAAGCGCACACTTTGGCAAGACACAGAGTATCGAAGATTCACCCACTTGCACAGATGTAAGAAGTGGTACAACTTGATCAAAGAATTAGACTTGGAAAAGCTGTAAAATAGTGAGGGTATTTTTGAATATTGCATATATTTCACTTGGCTCATCTCAGAGAGGATCAGGAATCCCAGCAATTTAAAATGAAACATCAGCCACATAATTCAGAAGGCAACTACCTATTAATGGTTAAAGCTGGTGCTTAATTATTTGTTTCTACTTGCTTTCTAATTAACTTCATTTTAATACTTTATTCTATTACAAGAGTTTAATGTGAAGAGCATTAATTTTCTAAAAGCATTCCTTTGTTATTCCAGAACTATTAATAATCTCTCTCTTTGCTACAGCAGCAGGAAAGTTCAGTTGGCTTAACACCTTCAGCATCTTCAATAGAAATGTATGTTCATAAAATCAGTTGCTACTAACAGTAATGAATCTTTAATTCTGGTATGCAGTATCTGACAAATGCAAAAGTCTGATATCTGTAAGTATCAGAAGGCACCACCCCAAGTTCTGAAGACATTTGCAAGGATTTAATTTTAAGGCCTAAGAAATAATTGCAAGTCATGTTCAATTCTGCAAGAGAAACAATACTTACAAGCTGGTAACAGTAACATGCAAGTTAAAACAGAAGTATGAATATATAAAATACGTTCTTTCCAACTGAACATGACCACAAAGTCTCAAAAAATGTTTTGGCCACTTATAATGTTATCTCTGTTCAAAGACCTGCTTTGTGCCACTGCCTCTATTTGCCAATTTTTCTGTTAGCAAACAGATGGCACTCACCTGCCTATTCAACACCAAATATGCTTTGTATTTCTCTGAAGGTTCTTAACTAAATTGTGGAGGTGAAAATACCTATTTTTTACAAAAGAGCATCAAGGTTTCAAGAAAATTTATTTTAAGAAAAAATAATGAACTCATACAGTACTCTGCCATAAACACAACTTTTTAATTTTTTTTAATTGCTCTACTTCACTCAATGATTATAAATCCCAGCATGCTGACAGCACTTACAGGGATCAGAATCAGGGATAACAGTGTCCTTGGAAAGCTGTGGTGGAAATAAATCTCCCACCTCTACAAAGCTGGGGAGCTGCTGTTTCCAGACTGGTTTAAGCAGAGTTTCTGAAGGCCAAGCCAAACACAGGCTGCAATGCAAAGGAGTCCTGCCCTCCCTCCACTCCTTCCCTGCAGATTTGGCTCCTGCTCCTTAGGCTGAGTCAGATTAGAGAAACAAATCAGATCAAAACCTAAATTTTTGGCATTTTGTGGGGAGGCATCTGTTGTGGGAAGGTGTGGTGGTATGTTTGGTAGGTTTTGGTGGTTTTTTGTTTTTTCATGACAAGTTATTTTCAGTCAAATCAAATTATCTGACTCAAACTACAACACTGTGCACTGAAACTAACAAAATCATTGTTCAATTTTTTAATTACCTGAAATTTACTGAAATGCATTTGGTAAAACATTCATTCACTTCCTATTACTTAACCTTCCATTGCCAAGGCATAGATGGGAAATCACTGAATTGCACAGTCACATAGGAGGGTTGGTCAATTTTTACAAGGATTAAGTAATTTGAAGTTTCATTTAATTTACTCTTTTAAGTTTTCAACATAGCAAAATAACTGTTCTGCTAAGGAATTAAAAGACAGTAAGATGCAAGATAACTTTGACCTCAGAAGAAGCACAAAAACCAAATTATTTTACAACAAAAAGGTAAAAAGACCTGTCTCATCCAGTTTTGATAAACAACTGGGCATACCTGTACAAAAATATGAAATATCATCGACACTGGGAAAGGAAGGAGGTACTTAAGCTAGAAGACAGTGCCAGGACAAAACTAGATGTGCATAAATTAGATGGGAATATAATTAGGTTGAAAGCTAGATACCTAATTGGAGAAAGGGGTTCAGAAGCAGCATTCTAATTGAAGAAATAAATGTAAAACACTCACAGAGCTCAGAAATTTTACCAATAAATTACTGCATAAACATGTATAACATTTAAAAATAGATTTTAAAAAGTAGAGTGGAATCTTCAAAAATTTTATTTGAATGAACTTGTTCTTGATTTGATAAAGAATCAGTACATAATACACAATATTAAACAGTATTAAAGCACATTATTCTGGAGAGGTTGGTACCTCAGACAAAAACTACAGATATTTAAGCAAGAACATTATAACCTGTAGGAAGATTCTGCATAATAAGCAAGAAAGCAGATATCTGCTGACAGGAATCTTGTATTTTAAGGGTAGCCATAATAAAAAGAAACTTACAAAGACAGATATTAATTTCTGAGAGTTGACACCACTTTGAGCACCAACAACTGATAGCTTGCAAAAAGGCACAATAGGAGGGATATAAGAAGTAAGTTTTAATATGGTGACTTGATTCATTTAACATGCAATGAACACAGCAAAAGTACTAATCCAAGTTAACATCATGCAGTCAACACACAGTATAGAGGAGGAGGCTGGCATGAACTACTTCAGTTATGTAATTGTATTTAACAAGAAATGAAACTTACTGTAACTCAGCTCAAGAATTCTTTTTTATTTATGACATTAACATTTGCTGATCCTCACTACATTTCAAATCTTTTTGAGTTACCTAAAAATTTATTATTCTTGAAATAATAACAATTTTAAAGTATTAATATAAAGTTAATGGTATTTAAACATACTTCTAGAACAAGACAAAGATTATTTTAATTGATACAGCAAATGCAGTAAAATTGTGTCATTCATCTTTCTCCAAAAGCACACAATACTCACTGGTGTTATAAAATGCAGCCAGATTTCTCTAACACCAGTTGGGAGATGAAGTATCAGGAGCATAAACAGCTTCTCTTTGTTTTTATGTCAAAAGCTAATGCAGCATAAATTGCAAAAGTTTCAAGCATCTTAAGAGCAAATAATTTTAAGGAAAACCACTTACCTGAAAGAAGAAACCGTCATAGGTTTATATTTATTTCTACTGATCTTGTCCATATTACTAGCAAGATTATGTGGTAAAAAGCCAGCAAGTCCTATCAGGCAATCAGTGGGTGTGTGTCCATTAGTACTGATACAGGCAGGCTTGGTTTACCTCCATTCATTTGCAATAATTTTACTACATAACAGTTTTCTGCAGAAATAGGATTTTAGTACACAAGACTTTACTGGGCCAAAACAACGTTTAGAAACAAAAGTGCCTGTGACTTTGTCAATACAACACATCAAAGCAGAGCATGGGCCCTGTGATGCTGATCTACACAAGGAATTCTCCGTGTCTTTCACCCTTCCTAACGTGTTCCACAGTTCAGTTGTGTGAGCTCATGTGCTCTGTCCATTTGTGGAGCTCCTTCAAGTGTCATCATCCTCCAGCCATGAGTTTAGATTCCAGTTGTGCAAGTTACTGCAATCACACAGGATGAGTAGAACGGAACATGCAAAGAGTCCTCACCCCCTTTCCAAGGATGGAAGTGGTTGGAGATGCCCCAAGTGGTTGGGATGCACTCCTGCTGGCCCAGCTGTGGGGCCATGACCTCTGATGGTAGGACAGGACAAGCAGATACATGTGGGAACGTCTCCATCTGCTCCAGCAACAGCTGGTCTCACAAGAGAAGCGGAACAAGGGCAACTGGTGCTGGAATTAGCAAAAGCCATCCATGTGAAGTGTTCCAATTGACCCCATGATAATTCTGCCTCTTATGTGAAGTAAGAATTATCTTAGGCACATGTAAATTTAAATGCCTGATACATTACTATTTAAGACAATATGAAAAGAGTGAAAAAATAATATTCAATACTCTAGGCATTAACCTAATTGGACTAAATTTTAAAAGTAACAAGTTTGTGAGCTTTTGATTTAAATTCAGGTCATACAATCTCTCCCGTAAGGCATGATCAACTGGATTATCTTCTCTATGTATTTGGTCTCTTCTCCAATAACAGACCAAAGGAAAAAAAAAAAACTTCCGTGTCTTGAAGTACTGTTCACAGTGTTATGGCTAGTACATCTTTTACTACACCTTCAGATCAAAATCCTTCTTTAATACCTCACTACATGACTGCAAACATGAAAAATGAAACTATTTATATTACTTTTTCAATTTGTTACATATGACTGGTTTTTTATGCACAGTATATGCTTTGAAGTGAACATGCATGAACAGTTTTAATTTAAAGATGGCTTTTTACCATATAAGCTTGTTAGAAAGCTCCAAATTAATCTGCTTTTATCCACAAGATCCAGACTGGAAACCATGGAGAAAACCTGCCTTTAAAAAATAAGCATATAACTTTTTGAACAGGGACCTATTCCGTTGATGAATGAACTCCAGATTCAGCTCAGCAGTTATGCCTGTAAATGAAGAGTGCAAACCAAGCTTTCCATGCAATGATTCCATAAGCATCAGCACTGCAAGAGTCATACAGCTTACATTTGGGGAAGGATCCGTTTGTTCATACTTTGTATCTTCCTTCCCATTTGCTTCAGACTGTTGCAGTTGGTATGATCTGCCTTCAATGAAAGTAATATAGTCTTTGTAAGAGCATAACGGGCCTGCCAGGATACCCATGAAATTACAGTTGTAACTTAAATACTCCAGTAGACTTGGCATGCGTCTGTAATTCAAAGACAAGCAACTCGTGAGATGGATTGTGTAGCTCTTCAGGATTTGCACAGTAGGAAAAGTCATACCCCAAGCTATTGCTCCCTCTAACTGCAGTAAATACCACATGGACAAGAGCAGTTTGTCTGTCTTTTGTTATCACAGCTTGAAACATTCTGCACACAGCATTTCTTTCCAGTCCATACTGGGCATTTTGAGACAGACCTCCTGAACTCTACTGAGTCTCTCCTTGCCCAGTAGAGGTGTTTGACTGAAGCTGAGCCCGAGGAAGGAAAAGGAAGGCTGTTTTCCTAAGTGCTTGTTCAGCTGTATAAAGTTCTCTATTTTTCCTTCAACAATTGAATCAATAAACAAAGGTTTGGGTTAACTGGCAATAATTTCAATTAAAGCAAATGTCTCAACATTCTCTTACCCAAAGCAACGTACTATTTTCAAGTGTCCTGGATAACAAACTGAGAAAAGCCAAGTTAAATACTGAAAACCAGAATTTAACAATGTTTCTTCATCAGCTACTTCATATGTGTATGAACTGTTTACTAGCCTCCAATATGGCATTCATTTGCATAGACTGCATAGAACTTAGAATGTTTTTTCTAAATAACTATAAAATCTACTCCTAGTGATATTTTTCAGACAAACAGGTGTACAAATTAAACTAAAAATATATAAAAACATGGATCTGTTTTATATGAGCTTGTAAACTCTGTCTTGAACCTGAGCTGTAGAAACTGCACAGAGCACTAAGAAAATACACAAAACATCCCCAAAGCAGAATGTCTGAAAGCCTACCTTACAGCCAAACACCTCTGTGATGGAGTCAAGTCTTCATTTTTCCGAAACATTCCTAGGGAAGAGGACAAGAAAAAGAAAAAAATAAAGAAAAGCTAAATCCCCCCACATTTTACTCAGCAGAACAAACCTCATGCTGCAATGTAATTTCTTAATGCCTCAAGCAATTTCAGAGCTATTATGTCACATAACATTTTTGCTGGAGTTAGATCAAACAATTCTTACTGAGAAAATTACAAACTTTCATATGTTCAGTTATATCCAGCGGTGCCTAAACGTGAAATCACGTGGATTTCAGGAAAGCATTAAGACAACTTGAAGAAAGTGTTAACAAAAACAATTCTCCTACATTAACTGAGACTTCAAAGTCTACAGGTTTTAAAATCCTTTATTTCCAATTCTGGAAACAGGACAAGCCCCAAAACATAGCCATTGTCATAGCCATAGTCACTGCAGTTTCAATGCATAAAAATATCACAGTCCAAGAGAGGTTTCAGCAATTGGAAACTTACAGAAGACCTCAAGAACAGCTTTGCACTGCAAGTAAAGGCTGTGACCAGGCTCCAGTGAAGCAGGCAAGGCAGTAAAGGGTGCCACAGCCTTTTTCCTGAGCACTAACAAGAAGCTCTAACCCCTGCTAGCAGAAGGGGGCAGTCCAAGGCTAAGTTCAGCATCCAGAGTGAGTTTACCTTCTTGCCTTATGTTGCTATTTCTGAAATGCTGGCAACCTATCCCTAAAAAATAGTCTTCAAAATCTGTACTCTCGTGAAAGAGAAAAGGAAAAAATAAGACTTTCAACATTTTCATTTATTATGAAATACACTAATTCAGGGAAACAAAAAAAGTAAGCTCTCTCCTTCTGACAGCCCTGGCTAATACCAGCCAGTCCTGCCTGCCACAACGACCACTTCAGCTCCTCCTGCAGCTTTCTCTAGTGGCTCAGACATGCCCACGTGCAGCCATTTCCTGCTGTTCATATGTGCATTTTTTCTTTGCCAATGCAAGTACTAAAAACTTTTATCCACATAGCTTCCTAAAGCAAATCAAATGCATGGGATCACACTTCAATTATCTTCCTCCATAGCAGTGCTTAAACCCAGCAGCCAATTTCTAATCAAGTCTGACAAAAGAGCAGGGCAATATAAATATGAAATCCTAATGTGCTTTACAAAAATAGGTGTTTCTATAGAAGATAGTCCTCCTGTCATAGAAAGGTTTCTTTCAGTCCCATTCCTTGATGCTAGTAAATCCACAGAGGGGAGCCCTTATACTTGATCCAAGGTAAGTTTCAACTGGAGCCAGGGTTTTTTTTTAGATATCAAAATCAGTCAGCCTTATGACAAAAAAAAAAAAAAAAAAGAGGAGCTGAGGGGAAGTAAAAGCTAATTTAATTATATGACTCATGGAAACACTTGTTGTCTACAAAGAAGAAAATTCTGTTGTCTTAGTGTGTGACTCCAGTGTGGCCATGATCTACACACACTTATGACTTCAAAACCACACATTAAGTCTTCAACAAAGCTGAGAATACACAGGGAGTTACCAACTTGCCACCTCCTCTCTTTCAATATGGCCTGGGAAAATGCCTTCCTTGGTCCTGATCCTTCACAGTCAAAAGTTATCTCCATTCAGACTCATTCAAGGCAAGAAACAGAAGAACAAATTACCACTCCCTAACTTCATGCACACCTTTGATGCCTGAGGTTTTAGCTTTTATATTTTCCAGATTCTGTGCTGCTTTAGTGTGTGGGTCTGGGCTTCATATTAGGGGATGGTGAGCTCTCTTCACAGAGTAGAGAGACAAAACAATTCCTTCTCTAGCTGGAGACCAAGGACAGCCAGCCCAGATCTCAGGCCTGAGAGCATAAACAACAGTGACTGAAGAGAGAAAAACAAGAAGGGACTTCATGGGCTAAAGTTGTACTTGAACAATTAGCTCCAATATGCAAAACTGGACCAGAACTTATAAAAGTGTGAGACCCCGTGCCTGGTCTCCCATTTGTGTGACCATTTTGGGTTCATCTTGGGTGTAGCCCTGGTTGGGCTCTTGTGCTGCCCAGGGGGTAACCATTGAGGCCTCCTAATAAATCCCTGCTTCATTCTTTAGCTCTGTCTAGCCTCTGTTCCAGGTCAGCCTTCACAAGGCATCACCTTCTCTTCCTTATCATTACATTTTCAAATCTTCTCCTTGGTTCTGTAGCAACAACTTTTATGCTGATAAAGGTACTGAATAAAAATGTGGAAGAAGCATTTTGAAAGATTCTGTAACCTGTAAGGCCATAATATTACAGTTCTCAGGTAGTGAATCTCTGAATTTAATACAAACAAATTTAACACAAAGACACCTATGGATGGATGTAGATCCCACCACATAGCTAGTGAATTGTCTCATACAGAGCCTTCAGCCTCTCACAGCCCACACAATGTAAACTGACTGGAGCAGGAGTTTCCTTTGCCATTATATTCCACATAAGTATTTTACCCTGAAGTCAGAAAGAGGAAACGATCCAAATGAACTTGCATAAAGCCAGATGGGTCACTAAATAAAGGTAATTAGTCAAATGAAATATTTCATGCTACAAACATGTGACAAAAAAGGAGGAAAGAACCTCAAACCTGAAATAGAAGAATCTAACCACTGAAATATGATCTGTGGTTTTGGAGAGGAAGAAGGAAAGAAATGGCCTATTTAAAACAGGTTTTAGTTATATACATACATATGAAGTCATTAAGGCCCAAATTGTGAGCAATGCCCTTGCTGTGTAAAACATACTGCATCCAAGTAAATACTGCACCCACCACTACTTTTTCATTTCCCTGTCTCACCAAGGTTTCCCTCCAGCCAGCAGATTCTTTGAGGTCAGGTTAGTGGATTTCCCTGTTTTGTTGGGTTTTTTTAAAATGCCTTCTCAGTGCCTTGAAGGCCCATTTATCATCTTAGCACAGCATGCAAGAACATGATGATCTCTGTCATACTCTTGAAAGCTTTCAGGAAGCTACCATTAAGATTTTTTAAATTACAGAAAAAAAACATGGAAAAGGTGCTCTTATATGGCTGCTTATTCAATATGAGATGAATTAATAAATACACATTGACTACTTCCCAGGCCATGGGAACACAGACCTGATAAACCACAGCTGTTCTCTACCTACTACACACTGGAGATGAAGAACTCCCACTTCAGCAGCACACTGCTGCTAGGGAACTCATGAGGTTTTGTAGCCTTCCTCTGGGTATTTTAAGAATTGCTTTCTTCTGTCCTAAAGCAAGAGACTACCACAACAACTGCAGCTCCTTCTTACTACCAAATCACACAGCAGAGATTAGAGAAAATGTATTTTATTGAACATCTGTTAGAGAGGTGAAACAATTTGGTCACTCAGCAACTGTAACTCATCATCTCATCTGTAAAGCAGGAAATACTCCTATGTTCCTTCCTTGGTAAAAGAATTATGTAAATCATCAGTAAAAAAATTTCCCAAGTGGTCTACATCATGAGGAAGTTCAGACTTTACATTCCTTCTCCAGAGCCCATACGCTAATGGAAACAAACCCAACACCCTTAGGCACACACCACTGTCCTGCCACACAGACTTTATTATAGGATACCATGACTGCTTCTGAGCTCTCACTACAACAGTGTTTACACATATATCATCCCAGCTTTGTGGTTAAACTTATCCACATTTGTATTTGTATGGAAATCTGGCTAATCAGTAACTAAAAATGCCTAGACATAGGATTACATATTAATAATAAACATAGATCCTATCAGACGCACTGTTGCAATTACAGTAAATTTTTGTAGTTCTGAAATGAATCACCAGCTGAGCCCAAATGCTTGTTGTTATTAAAACATTTTAAGATCCAAAGACAGACAACAACAGTTTTAGTTGTTATTACCACACCGGCAGCAACAAAGGCAAATAGGTAGAATGCCCACTGAGTAAAATTGAAAAAAAAAAACAAAAAAGCAAGAACATTTACAAGTCTTCATATAAAGAGAGCCATACAAGCAAAACACAGGCACAAAACTATACTTGAAAACTTAGAAGGGGAAAAATACAATATAATTCCTTTAACCACTAAGGACACATAAAAAAAATAATTTGGTAACTGATACTGAAATAATTAATCACCATACTGTCACTATCGTAACAGAGAGCACATTAAAAAAAAATAAAAATCAAGAAGTAAATGGAGACAGAGCATTAAAAGGAAATCCTAACCATCATAAGAAAGCAACAAGTTACCAAATAAAAACCCCAAAACAGCACCACACCATGGCAGTTTCACTGATATAATTAACAGAAATATTAGAAAGCAAAGTTTTTTGTTAAACAGCTGCAAATTTTTTGTTCTAAGAAAAATAAAACTCCCTTTTCTCCCTTAACTCTGTTATTCATCTGAAATGTCGCCTAAATAAATCTAAACCTTCACATAAAGAATTAATATGGACATCAACAGTTTCCAAATTACATTAAAACACTTTTGCCTTTAGAATATACATGTGAGATGCCAGGGGTAATCAGCAAAAGATACAAAGCAAATGTTAACACACTGACTACTCATTTTTGGCATTGCTCATTTGAGTGACAAGGAACTGCAAGGTCAGAACTATCAAAGACTGAAGTTCAAAATGTAGATCAGAATACATGAAAGGCATACTCCAAATCTCTTCAGGTGCAAGTCTGTGATCCATGCAAACTTCTGTAATGTTTGTATTATACAGCAAGCTTAAAGTACAGTACCACAGAATAGGCTGAATTGGAAGGGACCCCCAAGGATCATCAAGTCCAAATTGCATGCAATTTGCATTTTATTTCCCTGCTTAAAAAAATCCCTCACAGTAAAAGCATAAGGGTCTAACAGTTATAGGGGTAGCTGTTCTTTGTGTTAGGGATTCCATACCAGTTTTCAGCTTGGAATCAAGCATATCCACTTAGCTAGACAGACACTTGGATATGCAGCACGAGTGAGTGGCCTTTGTGGTACACTCACTTCACTCCAGGACCTTCAAATGAAACCAGCTGAAGACAACAAACGGGCTGCCATGGAAAGATCAAGTCCAGAAGGCTGGCCTTTACCAAAAACCAACCTAGCTACCACTGGAATCTTAAAGTTTACCAACAACTTCCAACACAGCATCTTTTTTTTCCAGCTGTTTATTTTCATTACACTCCTTAGATGTACTGGTAAAAAATGAGGGAAGAAAATAAAGTAACTGGTGTTTAATATAGCCAAGCTGATGTGACTAGAGGCTCAGAGTGCCATTAATCACTTAAAATTATTTGCAACATTATCTCCTCTCCTGTCCCTAGATCTCTAAGTAATTTCCAGTGGAAGCATGTACTTTTGTAGAGTGAACAAAAGCCCACTGACAGCAGGGCTTGTTTTCATTAATTTTTCATGAAGGATCCTTTTTAGGTTGTCTAAGATTAAAAAATTTTGCTTTAATGCAATCTTAGTCTCCCCTGCACATATTTTCTTATCATGCCATGACACCAGAGTATCAGCTGCTTCTGAAATCACACTGGTCACATCAGCTTTTGAAAGTCATGTTCACAGCTGCAACTGTGACCATCCAACTCGAGGAATCTGCTAAACTGCAGACACAACCAGAGAAATTTTTCCAATTTACTGTTAGTTACTACTCAAGGGCTGACAAAGAATTTAGAGGTCAATGAGGAACAAAATGTCAAGACTTACACTATAAAATCAGTGTATAAAGAAATCCAGAAGAAAATACAAATCATCTGAATTAATTAAAGTAGGAAAAAATCGAGTCTAGTTCATGATGAAAGTTAAGAATAGAGCTGACTAAATAAAACATTTGTCTCAAGATTGCCAGGAACACTCACGTGCTTGTTCCATACCACTACTCCACTATTTGTGCATGATGTCAGCAAATTCAGAATAGCTCTTTCCCCTAGCAAAATAATAGTAAGAGGAAGCATTCATGCTTGATACTAGAACTATTACTTCCTTATAATAACCTGCTTCCACTAACTTGTGTACTCTGTACTTCAGCTGATTATAGATTGCAAAATTACTGCTTCTGAATATATTTTCTCTGGAAGGTGAACATCAATGTCTTTGACCAACTAAATAATTATTTATTTTCATTCATACAAAAATACTTAAAAAGGTTTTTTCCCAACTTTTCATATTCCTGAAAGTTTTTCCCCACAGGCTTCTCTAGACAGTGCCACTTAACAAGAAGAGAAAAATAAATTAAACACCAAGAGCACTAAAGCCAGGATGCATATGAGACAGAACCACATTGAACTTCATGCACAGTGTTAATAAGCAATATCAGAACAGCAGGTGGCTTGATCCAGGTGTCTACACTCCCAAACCTTCAACTGACATCTGTAGCTCCAAGTGATTCAAACTAATTGGACAGATTTATGAGATGACATTTTCAAACTCTAAAATGAAAATTCCTCCTTTGAATTTTGAGGTAACTAAAAACCCAGCTATCCTACCCATGAAAGCCAGCATTAGGATTCATTGCCACAACTAGGGCCCTCTTATCTGATGGATACATCTGACAGAAGACATAAACATAATTAGATAATCTCCACAGCAATCTGTTAGCTGTGAGTGTAATTATGATACTAAACAAAATGAAACACATCAAGGTTTTATAAAAATCAGCATATATGGCACAAACTAGGGAAGTGCTCAAGAATTAGCATTTTAAAACAAAAGGTGCTCAACAACTGAAATTACATGTGCTTTTTCTATCCATCTGTCAGCAACAGAGGTCTCTGAATCTGGAAGTTCTTTAGTTAACTCTCACAGTCAATACCCCAGCCCAAAAGAATACCATCGCTCTTTAGACACGGACTCCAGAAGTGTCACTGGACATCTGATAAGTCCTATCTTCTGCACAGTGTCAGCATTTTTAGAGCTTCTGTAGAGTCCAAGAAACATTTCTTAGTACTTTCATTAATAAGCATCAATGAAACAACTGAGACATAGGAATTTATTTTGCCTTGAAACACAGAATTGGTCCAAAGTAATTCACTGACTCACAATGAATTTTGGTAAAATTTATTTTGTATGGAAATTAAACATAAGTAAAGAAATCTTACCATCATGAATCTCAAATGCCAAACTAGTGATCTTCTGTGTAATTATCATCATTGGACTGTCAAAAAAAAAAAAGGGAAGAACAACAATTTATATACAAATTCAGGATTTTCTTTCACTTATAAATACCTGGGAAAGTTTATATTAGGAGTCCAGGTTACTGGACATCTGGAATACTGGAACATCTTCAATGCAAGAACAAAGTGTTTAGTTTATTCACTCAAACCATTGCAGAGTTTTCAATGCAATGAGAAGAATTTAAGCCTTAAATGCAGTATTTGATAACACCTGTCTTTTATTGCTGCATTAGATTCCACAAATACAGCTGAAGTGTTATCTATTTTTTACTATCATAGTTTCTTTTTTTTTTACAGGGAGAAGAGTAAAGAAGAAAGGACATAGCAATTATATTCATTAAAAGCAGTAAGTAAGCAAATGACAAGAAAATTATAACAAATTTGAATATTCAACTTTTTGAAAATTAAAATAAGTTATTTAGCTATGCAGACCACTTCCACGGTTTCTACTAACAACTGATCCTATCTTTGATTTTGCCATCAAGAGTTATTATTTGCTCCAAGTAAACATACCTGGCAAAACAAAAATCCAGCATAATTATGCTGGCTCAAACAGAGTTCACTTTGTTCTGAATTTAGAACACTTGAGTGAATCTTCAACTGTCCAAGAAATATCCTGCCCTGGCTAGCCACATCAGTTTTGTACTGGGAAATTGTATCATTTTCATAGTATCTAAGAGCTCTTGCCTGATGTGAATCTCAACATTATGAACCCCCTCCCCGGGGCAGGGAAGCAATGGGGAATGCATAAAGTAAACTACTACAATTTAGAAATTTAATTTGGAAATCAGATCTCAAAAAAACACATCAGGGGTTGAATTTATCTAGAAGTATCTGAGCTGGAGACAAATAAAAAACAACCAAACAACCAACAAAAACCAAAAAACCCTCACAATAAAACAATAATGCTGTACAATGGACACTTAGTTTTGTTCACATCTTGAGTGCACTTGGCATTTTTATAATACATTAAGTCGGCACAAAACACAAATCCAAAAGCCATCAAGTCCTCCTTCCTTAATAGGGCTACACCAGTATTTTGCCATATGGTTCAGTCCATCTAATTGATTTTCCTTTAGGTAATGACTAAAATGGTTTCAAAGCACACAATTATTTCCAGTCCTCAAAATGCAATCAGGGGAAAAAAAATTCTGCGGTACTACCAGTGCCCCAAAATCCTGATATCAACACTAGAGTGACACATGAGGGTCATAAAGGAAGAAGACTAAACAGGAACAGATAGTCTGGTAAACCCCTCATACCTTTTTCTAGCATTTAATCTGTAGGCCTGCCTGGTGCTGGCAGAAATCCCCAACTGACTCTAAACTTAATGGGTTTTGCTTCTGCAAGCAGACATGTGACAGCATGGGTCCTGCCTGGTGGAAGGATGGAGTCCAGGAGGAACTCAGTCAGCCCTTACATTAATTCCAGCTGATAAATCTGTCATTGTTATCATAGCAGACCCTGGTATTCTATTTCTTTTTTCTCCTGAAGTGGCTATTCCAGTATCATCAAATATTTGGCTGAGAAGCAAAAATCTAAAGGCTAAAAGAGGAAGAGTCCTTCCTGGCACAGTGAGGCTGTGAAGCAGGATTTTAACAATCCCTTTTAGGAGCTGGCAGAAAGGCAAAGGAGGCAGCTGGGATCTGTTAGTACTGCAGCCAGGACCACACAGCTCTGCACAAGCAATTGCATCTCTAGCATGAGGTGTCCCCAGCTTTCTCCACTGTCAGTGCACTGAGACCTTCCTTCAAATTTCGAGCAGATTTTCTCAGCTTGGCCACCTCAGGCAAACACTGCATGCTAGGAGAAATATCTAGGTAAACACACATTAAAGCTCTTTTGGGGCTAACCACTATACAAATTGATTCCAACATCTTTAGAAGAACCTGCTCATACTGGAGCTCAGCAGCTAGTTAGACAACTTTAGGGGGTTTTTTGAGCTTACTCTCTTCCCCCAGAATCAGAGAAAGTTTTTTTTCTCTCCTGTTTTGGAAGTAATCTCTGTCTCGCATCAAGGGAGTATATCCAGTGTATGCCAAAGATTTAATGTGATATGTATACATCAAGCTCCCAAACTGGTACATGAAAGAGTGGTTTAAATCTACCATCTCAAACATACAACCAGAGAGTTGGATCTAGGCTTCAGAACAGTTCTGTCCAGAGCACAGAGCTCATAAATCATAGAATGGTTTGGGTTGGAAAGGACCTTGAAAATCATCTACCTCCATCATCCCTGCCCTGAGCAGACACCTTCAATTAGATCAGGTTGCCTCATCCAATCTGGCCTTAAACTTCTCCAGGGACGGAATGTGGGAATATTCGGATGTGTTTAGACCTAACAGAAATCTCTGAGCTACCACAAACCATCAGAGCCACTTCTGAAAGCAGTACAGTCCCATCTGAGCAATGGTGTGCACAAGCTCTACTAATTGTTTTGAGAATGAGAACAACAAAGTGCAATTACACAGCCAGTTTAGAACTTTGATCACTGCTAGGGTTGTACACTCTGGCCCTACAGTGAACTGGAAGGGACAGCACCTGGATTACAGTTTCACTAGTAATGGTGAAATTAAGTTCAACATCAGTAAATCCAGTGTCTTTATGCATATGACTGTGCTGCAAGCTCTCATTATAGTCAGTGGAGGTGCAGTCCAGAGTCAGGGGCATCTGCCAAGTGACCCAGTTCACGCTCAGGTGGACACTCAGAGGTGGGGCAGCCGAAACGCCCTCCAGCCCCTACTGTCCACACCGATCACATCTCTGCTGACTACAGCTGCAACCTGGATATCTGGCTTGAAGGCAGACACTTGGATGTAAGACAAATGTAGAAAGATGTTTTAGAAGGTAAGAAGATAAAGATGACAGAAAAGATGAACTCAACCATAAAAGCTTTTGGCTTCAGCCTACAAGTTAATTTTCTGGACTACATGCCTGTTACCAATAAAGACTGAGAAGTAACAAGGCTAACAAGTACAATTCCATCACAGGTTATGCTAAACTACAAAGACCACTGCCACTCACAGTATCCCTGGAAAGGACTTAATGCATTATTTTAAGCAGACTACCAAATACTCATCTCTTTTTTTTTCTCCCCATCTCTTATATACACTCTCCTTTAAATCAACAAAAGCACTATCACAGCAACAAACTTGTTTTTAAGAAATGTTGCACTTCACTTCTCTGCATCTGCAGCAGAAAGAATTGCCAATATGGTTTACTTTTTTAATTCTGTCTTGTTCCTAGACAGTTCAAGTTGAATATAGGTATAATATGAGGGCACACAGAGACAAAACTTTGTTTCCAAGGTCTTTGTGACTACCTCAACACCCAGGTACCTGTCTCCTTAGTTTTCTCCTTCTGGAACATCTAACATAAAAAGAAAAAAAGAATGAAGCTAAAAGTTAAATTCCATAAAACATTCAGATTTTCCTCAAAAAGTGGTATCAGACTGTGCCAGGCAAGTAAGTACACCAGACACAATTCAAGGTTCATCATGTCTCAAGGATGGTACAGACACTTTAATGGAAAAATCAAAGAGAAAAAATTGCCATGGCCACCAAATCCTTTATGCCATTTAGACAGGAACAAGAGGCAATAGATAACACATTGGTGGTTCTAACAAGAACAACTGTTCGCAAAAATTCTCAGTTTGTATGATTAAAACACAATTACTCACGTATTTGCATGTGTACCAATATGCACATACATGCTCAGCTTTCTCCCAAAGTTTTAAAGATTGACACAATTAATATTGGGCAACCAATAAAAAATCCTCAACAACAACAGATACAGTATCAGTTAGGAGGAAAAGATAGGAAGATTGTTTTTCTCCTTACCCAGAAAAATCAGCAGAATACTGTCCATAATCAAAGATATAGACCCTAGTAATTTGGCACACAGTGAGGTATCCTAAAGCGAAAACAAAGCAATACCTGGAAAGAAAATGGGAAAAAAAAATTCAATTAAAAATCATAAACATTTCTCCACTGAATAAAGTACCATTTCAATAGACTTTAATCTCCAATTATTTCTACGAAATATTGCATAATAGGAGTCTGTAATTACACTTTTATTTATTGCCTGAGGTTTTTTTTTGCAATGTTTATTCTATGTAAGCACATACTTTTTTATTTGAAACCATATAAATTCTATTGTCAGTAGCCAGAATACTTATTCACATAAATAAAGCCTAGAATTTACAATTGTAAGCACCACTGTAAAAACTGAAAGTCCTATAAAGAGAAAATTAATCTGTTAAGGTTGATTTTTTTCTCTTTTTTGTAGTTCAGAGCTAATTTTTGTCTCTATGAGCACAGAAGCTTGGAAAATGATACATCAAATACTTTCCATTGCATGTACTGCTATGTATTCAAAATTCAGTACCACCAACTGTATTGCTGCTGTTTTCAAAGGAACTGAAAAAGGCAAGTAATTTTCAAATACACATATTACATATGAGTGTAAAAGGAACAGGACACCTTTTGTCCACTATTAAGCTGATCCGAGCAAAGGTAAGAAAAAACACATATACAAACTATAAAAGTGTTCTAACATTATACCTAGATGAACTATGAAAGTGTTATATGTATGATAAAACTAGTTTTACATACCATTTCCACAACAACACACTAGTGAGAACTGATTTGCCAATACACCTCACAAAATCTGCCAGATATTCTTTGAAATCCAAATGGACAGTGAATGCCAGCAGGAACTTAACTAATCCTTTAGGAGTTTAATGTATGAACTGTACAACCTTTATTTCATGTTCACAAGACTGATGTGCAATCCCTGCTGCAGACTGTATAATGCATCCAAAACCCAATTAAAATGAAAATATTCACTCAACAAACTGAAAATCACAGTCAGGACTGGATTTAGGTGAACTATTGAGGGACACTGCAAGACAATTTTGGAACATGACTTTCTTTTCCAGGTAAGTATTTTGCAAAAATTTGTTACGAAAGTCTAAGGTGTTATAAATTCCTCTTCAATCTGACATTTGCTACATAGAATACTTGCAGTTTAACCTTTAGCTGAAAAATGTGCTATATATAAACCATCTGTATTTTAAAGCATCCAACTTTGAAATTACAGATTACCTTATATACCATTAAATTACAAGTGTTTTGGTGAAAAAAAAAATAAATTAGAGGGTCTGTTTTAGCAATAGTTTATTTTCTGTTTTCATTAACATTCATAATCCAGAAACAGTATTATACTGGGAGACGAAGTGGTAGAAAAGTGCTTATAGGAAGAATACACTGGCACAGGCTGCCCAGAGAGGTGAGAAATGCCCCATCCCTGGAAACATTCACTGTCAGGTTGAACAGGGCTCTGAACAACCTGATCTAGTTGAAGATGATCCTTGCAGGGTGGAATAGATGTCCTTTAAAATTCAATTCAAACTAATCCACAATTCTATGAAATAAACAATAGTCATCAATGACCAACGTGATAGGGGTTTCTCACAACATTCAGTTAATACCCACACTGAAGTTAAAGAAAGAGAAGAAAAACAAAACACCTTAAACTTCTTGATTTGATTCCAAATTTCAGTCTAAAACAAAAGCTGTCTTCTGACAGAGCAGTGTAATTTGCTGCTGTTGCACTCAAACACAACTGTGAATCTTAACTATCTTCCAGCTAAGTCAGCCACAGTTCCAAGTTACACACAGATTGGAAAAATGAAAATCTTTAATTGATGAGTAAAACACAGGAACTTGCAACCCATACAATGCTTTTCAACTTCCAACTGCATCTCTGAACATTAGTCATGCCACATCACATCCCTTGTTCGTGAGAAATGTCATTTCACTAGGCAAAGTGCAGCAATATGTTCTCCCCTAAAGAATCTTTAAAAGATTTATGACAGCTTGCATCATTCCTGTTGTTTCTTCTGCAGGTTTGTAGTGCAACTTGCTTATCATACTAATCCTCATGTAAATCCATCTTTAGTTAAAAAAAAATAAGGTAAGATCTGCAAATGTTTTGAGAACTTTCTAGAATACTCTTACTACGTATTTCCTACTCTCTTCAATGATTCATTCACCAACCCTTAGATCAGAAAATTGAGTGAAGTTTTGCAGAGCTCAACCACATCAAGTTTTACCCAACTATAAAGCCAATTACAAGCTGTACACAAATGCAACAGCTTTACCCAAGTTTCTCCACCTATAGAAAAGCAATTGGTCTTAAAAGTCAATGTTACTCCATACTTGCTTCTCACTGTATAATGTTCTTGTGAGCAGAAAGATGAAAGTATTTCACACTGAACATGAACAGCTACAAGCAAGTCACAACATGGTTATTATTACAAGTAACTTTTAGACAAACTGACCTGCAAGGAACATTGTATTACATAACAAAGACACAAAAACATTCATTTAAAATATGTCCGAGACTAATTCCCAGGATCTTGGTCAATACAACCTTACTTTATCTATCAACAGATACACCAAATTCAGACATATCTGGGAGACACTGTAGCACATACCAGAAAGTAGAACACAGTGATATTTTTAACTCCTGATTAAAAGTTAAAAAAAAAAAAAGACAGAAATTAAGCAAACAATACTGGATAGCCTATTATACAGAAGGGCTTTTCTTGTACAGGTATTTAATATAATATTTCAATGCCTTGCAATTTTTAACATCTCAGAACACTAAAAACAGTATGCAATATGTTTTACCCATAAAATTGTATCTTTCCTTTAAAAATAAATGTATCAAGTGAACTACCCAATGTTTTTAGAAGTATATTCTAGCATATTATAAATGAAGTACCTTAACTATACACATAAATATTACAATATATAGAAAATTCTAAGTAAGCAGCCTTTCCATGTACTACTTTACAGAAGATGTTCATCAAGAGAACATCTGCTAATTCTATGTTTTAAAGGCAAATTAATTTCCTATTAGCAAATAAAATACATTGTCCTATTCATTATTTTTTGTCTAGTCATGTCTTGACAACTAACACTAAGCAACATACATATCAGGAATTTTCACTTGCATGTATATATATATAAAACCAAAAAGCATCATTCTATCTCTATGTGTGTGTATATATACATAGATACATATACAGATATATATAGATATATATATAGATATATGTATACATACATACAGATATACAGTTACAACTTTCTTCTAGGCTCCAAACATCCTGATGGAATTTGATACACATTTCCTATTACACTTTCTGTTGCTAACATTACACAGAATGACTCCTTAAACACCATTTCTGCTAATGCAGAGAACTTCAATCTCCTCCCTGTACCCCTCTTTTTTATTGTCCTCACAAGTTTAGCACAGCCAATGCAACATTCACAACAGTATTGCTCACTTCAGTGTAAAGTGGTTGGATTTTGTTTGAACAGTTGATTTTTTTTTTCCTACAGGCACCAGTGTCACCTTACAATTTCCCTCCACATGACACAGCATCGTGGTCTAACTCTAGCTGGCAGCCACTCCCTCACTGCTTCCACCACCCACTGGGAAAGGGGGGAGTAGAAAGCAAAGGTGAAGCTCATGGGCTGAGATAAGCACAATTTATTAAGTGCAACTAGATAACATAATAATAAATATGCTAATACTGATGATAATAATTGATATTACAAGGAGAGGAAAAACAAGTAATAGAATCCAAGAAAAAAGAGATGCACAGTACAATTTCTCATCACCTGCTTACTGAGGAGCAGATCAGTCCCTTTCCAGGTAACTCCCCCCAGTTTATACAGTGACCATGTCACTCTATTGCACAGAATATCCCCTTGGCCAGCTCAGCTCAGCTGTCCTGGCCATGCTTCCTCACAGCTTCTTGTGCAGCTCCTCACTGGCAGAGCTTGGGAAACTGGCATGCATCTGACTTACAGCAAGCATTACCTAGCCACAACCAAAATGCCAGTGTGTTATCAACACCATTCTCATACCAAATCCCAAGCACGGCAAAGCACCAGCTACTAAAAAGAAAATAACACTGTCCCAGTCAAAAGCAGGACATCCAGCAGCCATCCTGCCCAGCACATCCCGTGTAACAGGAGGACATAAGGCTCAGA
This sequence comes from Passer domesticus, assembly GCF_036417665.1. NCBI lineage: Eukaryota > Metazoa > Chordata > Aves > Passeriformes > Passeridae > Passer > Passer domesticus. Next base: position 16,180,068 of record NC_087476.1, on the reverse strand, counting down.
CAAAGTGTCCATCTAGGCCAGGATCCAGAACTGTGTCCTCCCCACAGCAGGAGCTCACAGATGCCCAGGAACGCAGATGAGCAGAGCAAACACAAAAGTTGCTTCCCAGTGTTCTCCCACACTCAAACCATCAGCACAGACCCGAAGTCAAACACATTACCCACGTGTTTAATAACGCTCAGCATACTACGCCTCTATCAACTTCTGACTCCAAAGCACACCCTCACCTTTATCACCCTCTGTTGCTCCAAGTACACTTGAGAAAGAGCTGCTAATCTCAACATCTTCAGCATAACCACACACAAATTTGGTAGAAATTAATGAGCCAGCAGAACCCACTTATATAAAGCTGCCACACATTTAAGAATACAAAGATTACATATGTGGTTTAAAGGCCGAACCCCCATCTTTTACCTGTGTTCCTCAGAAATTTTGGGTTGCTAGTCAAGAAAGATTTGTCTAGAGATTTGTCTCTGCTGATGAGCACGCTGAGCAGCACACAGATCCAGGCTAACAATCAGCCAATGTATGTTATATTTATGCATAACAAAGTGTGGGAGTTGCATTTTCATTTTACACTTTTGGGGGACTCAGCATCTTAGTTATAAAATGTACATTCCTACTGTACCTATCTCTGTTTGCACAAAATGCAGCAAAAATAGAACTGTGACCTTGACAAAGGCATGCTTTGAGAGATGTCATAACAGTTTCTGTTATTTCAGGCTCTTCTCACGCAGTAGAAGGACAACAGCACAATATGCTATTTTGCTAGAAGAAAGTTAAATAAACCAATCAACACAGGGTGCTTTTTTACCATCTAGTTGGCACATACTACAGATTTCAGCCTTGGAATAAAGGCTTCATGTCCAGTCAAGATCTACTTCTTCCACTATGCTAAGAAAAAGTACTTTTTTTTTCTTTAAGTATGTAATTATTCCATTTCAAAATGCAGGCCTAGACACCACGTAACATTATACTGCATTGATTTTTAGAAAAGGTGACAGAATAGCCTCTGAGTTTTCCCAAGCCCTGTGCTGAAAGCTGCTGCATGGGTTTGCTTGTTTTTCTACAGAATATGCCAAATTAAAAAAAAAAAAAAAAAAGAGAGAAAAAAAAAACTAAAAGAAAAATTAAATTCTTTCCTCTAGGGTCAGAACTGAATTCTTATTAAAATCCAGCTATATTAATTTTTAAATTCTAATGATCATAATCAGTTTGCATTGTTCACATAGATAAATGCAATTCTGTGCAATTAGAACATACAATATTTGCTTAAAAAACTTCAAAGAGAAAAATGTACATTACAAAAAAGTCCAAACTGTCAAAGCTAAACATCTAATTCTGCAATCATCCATCACAAGCCAACAGAAATACTGGTTAGAATTAGCGTAGTTTTGACTATCTGAAAGCCTCAAGGTAAGCTACTCTGCTCAATCTGCTTTTTTTACACCAAAAAGAGTTGCCTATTTCTAATTTTTTAATGTATGCGTTATTGACATACATAATTGGTATTTCTTAGGAAACAGATCCGTTTTATGATGTAAACAATAACAGCCTCAGAGTGTGTGTGCCTCTAAAATACAAGCAATAATAATCATTTGCCCACTCAGAAGCTTCTGATTCACACACTAATCTGTCCCTTGTGATTACTTCAAGTGGAGATCCAAAATGCATTGAAATAAACAACAAATAAAAAGACAAAAGCAGGCTGCCTATGAGCCCATTTCCAGAAAAGCATTCATACCATCATGCTTTGGTAATAAGCAATTTGACTATCACATTCCACCCATTTCCAACTCTCAGATGAAGATTTTTGGGTCTGGCAGGCATTTTTAAGCAAATTTAACAAGTGGACAGAGTTCTCCAACATTCAGATCCACCAGCAGCCTGACAGCACCCACGGCAGGAGAGCTGCCCCAGCCCCAGCCTGCCTGTCCCAGGGCCCTCGGCGGGTTTTCCTCAGCCACAGGGCAAACCCCACCCAGCCCCTCATCCAGACAGGCACACCAGGCTGGGCACACGAGCATTCACAGCTCAATTCTCCCAGAACCTCTGGTGGTGGCTTGGCTGTTTGTTTACTGCAGATCCGCTGCTGACATTATCACTCGACTAATGTATTTTGATGTTTTGCTACATAATGGCAACATAATGGTTTGGTAAAGTAAATCTTTACCAAGCTAAATTAAATGATCATTCCAGTAATAGCTGCAGGCCATATTCCAAATGCAACATTAATACACGATAAATGGAACACAGATATTCTTGTCAAAAATGCATGTAAAACTACTTCAGATCTTCCACACGCTCCCTAATGTTACATTCTCTTGCTCTCCCCTTGCTCCCTTCAATTCTGGAAGATCTCAAGGACAAGGAGACCAGCTTCAGACTTAATAAATGAGAGAAACATCATCTCAAAGAGAAGACAGGCAGGAGGGAGGGTGCTTTCATGTCTTCCCTGGAATGGAAGACACATATTGTGTGATTCATTCTTCCTGTAAGACTCCAAAAGGAACACTGAATTAGGAAAGTGGGAATAAAAAAAATATTTGTCCCCCTAAAAAACTCAAAGCTGAGAGCTGATAGTTGACTATGTCCAAAATTTAATGTTAAACTGAGATGAGACCTGAGGGGTCACCTAAGTTCTCTCTCACTTGAAAAACCATATTGTGTCATATCAACCCCTATTTCTGCAATCACTTGAAAGTATAACAGTAAACAATGCAGATAAGAGCACCAAGTCTGACCTTTGCATTTCAAAGAGTTGACAATAATATAGAGCACTTAAAAAGAAGAAAGCATACCAGCTTCACAACACAAAATCTGTAAAGGCAGAACTCCAGGATGCTGGAATCTGCCTTACAAAACCCTGATGAAGGAAGTAGAATCTTGAGATCTTCTGACATAAATGAGTACTCATAATTCAGAAAACAAATAGCTGACATGCTGTGAATTTTCATCTGTTCTCCTAGCTTTACAATGTTTCAGCATCACAGCATGCAAGTAATTTTATGCTTCCTCTTTCTTCTATGTGATACATAAGGAATTTTTCTGCAAACACCAGAACTGCTCCCAGTATCATTAATTTTGCAAACCAGCAGAAACCCATACACCACAGAGTCAGAAAACAGTCTCCTATTAGGAGTGTGGTAGCAAAACAACTTCTCAGAGTATTTTTAAGGAAATAAAAATGTCATTACAGAACACTGAGAATAACGGGACTACTGGAAGTGCTATTTTAAAGAACAGCCCTAATAGTCACAATGGTTGAGAAATTATAAACTAGAACTGCTAAGTACAAAATATTTTGCAATAATTCTATTTCATTAAACCAGTGTGCTTTATACAAGAACTCACAGGTAGTTTAACAGAACAATTTTCTGATGGCAAAACAATAGCAAGGTCAATCATTAAACCCATCACTGCTGTTAACTCTGCATTTGGCAAGTATCATCTTGGATGAAGATAAGAGGGAGCTGTTATTTCCATTCACCCACTCACCACTCTGCTCCAGCCACACACCCCCTCGTGCCCCATGCACACGCTCACGTTCCGTGGGGAAGGAGCAGAATCCCAGCAGCCTCAGCCCTTCAATCCCTGCTGCAGCCCCACACCTTCGCCTTGAGACACAACTGAGGCACAGAACTGGTGTGGCTGCAACACTGCCAGGAGAGAGAGGCCAGGTTTGCTCAGCCATGAGGTGATGCCAGCTGGAATTTGTGTTCAGCCAGCCAGGAGACATTTTCTGCATGTGTTAAGGATGGCAGCAGCTGGGGAACACACAGGCTCTGATTTGCTGAGAAGGTGGTTGTGCAGCCAGAATCAGTGCACAGGGCAGCCAGCAGATTAATAAACAACCCAGCTTCCTGCATGCAGCATGCAAAACAAAAGGCCAC